>NC_142339.1:6153484-6455681 GCF_054954075.1 Amborella trichopoda
TTCTCATTTCTAAATTATATATATAAGCCCTTCTAGATGTGCCTTTTTTTTTTAGACCTGCTCTTGGATAAGCACGATCATTAGTTAGCCAAAATATTTTGAAAAATTCTCATTTATTTATTAACCAAATTTAATTTTTAATAAAAATAAACTACATATAAATTTTCAAAAAGACTTCATCCAAAATATGAATTCCAATTAAAATATCCAACTAATCATTCTTGTCAAAAATAATCTGAAAAATAAAATAAAATTTTAAAAATAAAAGTAAACATGAAAAGACAATTAGCGGTATGCATAAAATGTTTCTCGTATTATTAATTTTTTATTTTCATGTACAAATTTCCTCTCAATTCGGAACTAGGACTTTCAAATGACTCATTAGAATCAATTTAACTTTTAGTTCCAAACGCCTCATGTAAGCTCGCAAAGCATTCCATAAGCATTATTTCTGAACGGTTCTTCTTCCTTACAAAGATGAAAATATAGACCAAGGCGATCTGGAACTATTAATTTTAAATTGAAAAGTGGCATTATATAAATAATAATAATAGTAATAATAATAATAATAACATAAAATGTGAAATATGAGAGATAATTTTTTTAAGGTAATTAATATAGAAAACCATTTATTCAGAAACAAATCCCAATATTTTCATATTTTACCTTCAAGTTTCATTTCTTGTTATTTTTTAATTTTATCCAAGAAATTCCTGGATCAGGTACTCGAATTCCCCTACAATAATATTGGTGGGCACTTGAAGTACAAAACCACAACTTATTTGATAAGGCGGTCTGATACTCCAAGCGCCCGACCAACAATAGGCAAAAAGCAAGCCAGAGGTTGATCTGACACTTAGAATGTGTGATTGAAATTATTATAAAGATGTCGATCTATTATGCTAAAAATGGCTTCTCGTAAAGGATTTCAATTTGAACATTCCCACACACACACACAAAAAAAAAAAAATTAGACTAGTGCTTCACCAAACTAAGACTATTTTTGGGTAATTTTTTTAAAAAAACTTTGAAATATATGAAAGCATTGGGATTTATTTTTAATTCCAACAAGTAATTGTTTTATATTGTTTATCCCCTTTTAGATACTATAGAGACAATTCCAAAAACTAATTGTTTTATATTATTTATCCCCTTTTAAATACTATAGAGACAACATATATTTCCCTAATTTTTATTAAAAACATTTTTATTTTCTTTCACCATCTCTCTTCTCTCCCCCATAATTTCCTTTTATTAGTTCGCGGCCGCTAATTATTTTCCCATTTTCTCTCAATTTCCCTTGATTCTCACTCAAGTTTCTCCTCTCTGTCCCTCTCTTCGAAGGGTCTTTTTTTTTTAACATTTGATCAGTGGTGCATCCGCATGTGCCAATTTAAACCACGATTTTTTAAACTTACAACCAACCAGAACTCTTCCAAGATTCAAAGAAATTGAGAGAACAATGCCTTCCTACCATGATTCTCTGAACTTCAACAAATCCAAAGTCTTCCTACCAATTAACAATAAGATGAAAAAAATAAAGGTCTTCCAACCATGATTATTTGAACTTTAGAAAACCTCGGGTTTTTTTGCTGAGAATTAAGGATCACTAAGCATGATTTAAGTTCCCACTTAAACAACTTTTTATCTAGAGACATACTGTTGTATATGGTACCAACCAATACCTAAGATATAGGATAATTACATTTTTTTAGGGACCCCTGAAATGTGAACATATTTTGGGAAGTTTGAGGTTGCCTATTAAATCACCAGTTAGTACAGCACATGTCTAATGTGAACATAAGAATGAGACTACATCCATCTTCTATGTATATTTGGAAATAATTATAGGGCAAGCTTTCTATGCTTCCCCTACATTATAAAATTTATATACTTCCCCTTATCCAATCGTCCAATCTGAATGGAGGGCTAAGATTGCTCTAATCACAATGTCATGTCTCTACACTATTTTACTTTTAATTTTTTTTTTCTATAAACTATTTTGATACCAAATTATAGATATCCAGTCCTCTATTAAACTCAAATTAGCGAAAAATATTTCTAATAAAATAAAATGGCCAAAATATCTCTAAAAGTTTCAAGGGGTATTTTGGTTATTATATTTTATCGAAAAATTGTTTTTAATATTTCTTTTAGGTGCACCCCAATGAGAAGATGGCACGTATGAAGTTTTATATTCATACAATTTGTATAATAAAAACTAAAAATAAAATATTTTGAGACATCAGATCTAAGATCAAACGGTGAATGGCTCTCTTGATCAAAATTGGACGGATTGATGGTAGGCGAAGCATAAATCTTTTATGTTATAGGAGAAGTACAGAAACATTTTCCATAATTACAAGGGTGACTCTGGTATTACAAGTCACGTCTCCTTTGCCTAGAGTTTCCCAAGTTATCTTTCTATATGAAATCTTGTCAATGTATTTTATTTTATAGAGGTTATCTACACAATCATTTATTCATTATTCAAATCCAATATTTGTTAGGGAAACCCTTTTAAAGTTCATTTAGTATCTAGATTTAGTTTTAAATAAAAGTATAGGAAAGAAATAATAATGACAAATAAAAATAGGAAACTTAAAAGGCATACAATATTTAAACAAATATTTCATTCCAAAATAAGACTTCCAATTAACATGATGAGATAATATCAATTAAATGTTCAAATTACCATACAAAATCTTTAAAAGTATCAAATCATTCTATTTAACATCAAAATTGTTGTTTTTTAGGCTTTATTTCACGTATGTTCCTCTTAGAAGGAGAGAAACTATCAACTAAGGGCTCAGATTATATTACAAAATAATTAAAGGGCATAAAATATCTCTAATAGGGATATTCGCTAAAAAATTGTTGAATTTCGCTAGTTCAAAGTTAGGAACCTTGAACAATTAGGGCCTTTTGGTAATTTACCTAGCATAAGTGGCTCGAGCTAAATTACAAAAATACTCGCGGTTCTTCAATGTTGGGAGCACAAGACTATCAAATGATGAAATCCCCTAATTTGTATTGTTATTCGTACACAATTAGGGATATCTCGGTCACTTAACATCTCTAATTTCCTAGTCCTGAACAACTAGGGATTATTTTGAAACTTTACATGAGCCCCTTAAGTGGGGCTAAACAACTATAATTCCCTTGATTGTTCATGTTTCCCATCCTACATAGGGACAATTAGGGAACTTTGCAGAACTTTTTAAGAGGTATTTGTATGAATAAAACTTAAATAGTAACCCCTGCAATGGTAAATGAGATATTTGAGCCTTTAGTGATTTTGTAATATAATTTGAGCCTTTTATTGTTTTTTCGATAAAAAAAAAATAGTAAACACTACTTAATTGCCTATTCTTTTGATTAGGAACCCTGAACAAGTAATTACATTTAAATAATGTAACCACACTTGAGTAGCCTGAATAAAAGAATAAAGTATAAAGTACCCTTGGTTATTCAGTGTTAACAAGATCACAATGGAAAAAAAAAAAAAAGTGACTTCTTATTGCTAACTTTAAAGAACCATAGGTATTTTCATTATTTGGTAGGTTCATATTGCTAATCCTTAACAACCAAGGTATTCTTGTCATTTGGCTTGGACCACTCAAGTGGGGTTTAAATACCTAAATGGCCTAGCTTCTTCATATTCTCAATCTTGAATATGGGCAATTCAATTATTTTTACTATATTTTTTAAGAGATGACTGGGTGAAATGAAACATAACATGTAATACTCCTAAAATACTATACTCTCTTGGGAGCATAGTTTGCTTCTAGTCCTATGATTAGAAGATCTAATTGGGAGGATTTTTTTAATCTGAAAGTTTGGGCACCATTTAAGTATGGAAAAAGTTTATATAAGGATGCAACCTTGTAATGTAGAACTACGGATGCACCTCAAAAATCCATCGGAAAAGATAGTTTTAATGTTGAAAAACCTTTTGATGAATCATCTCGACATCGAGATGTATGACCATGAAAAATAAAAAGATTTTAAGTCTTAGAAATAGCGCATTTTACAACATATTATCTACACGGTCCATTTTCAAGATTTTCATATGTTTATAGATCTACTTGATTTTAGCCATTTTTTAAATTTAAAATTTTATAATTAGATATAAAAATAGATTTTGAGATAATCCTAAGAACATTTTACATCAAAATTGTTTACCTTGATAAAATTTGAATGTACACCTTACCTCTACCGCAACGGATGCATCTGTATGCCAACTGCACCCTTTAAGTATTATTTGATGATCATTCTAAAAAAACAATATTTTTTTCAAGTGCACAAAGGTTACAATTAGGAAAACATTTTATTGAAGTTAATCCATGAATTGAAGAGGTTAAATAGGTGGTGTTTTATCCGAGGGAGTAAATAGACATTTTACTTCGGCGGGAGTAGAACATATTTTGCTTTACATCATATAAGTCACGTCTCCTTCACTCCATAAATTATATATGCAAGCTCTTTTAGATGTGCCACCTCTTGGATAAGCACGAGCATTCATTCATCATCTAATTTGAAATATTGTAGGCAATGACATAAATAAATGATAAATACTTAAATTTTAATATTTTGAAAAGACTTTCATACCAAAATATGAAAAATGAAAGAAAATTTAAAAAATAAAAGTAAACGTGAAAAGACAATTAGTGGCACTTAGAAAATGTTTCCCGTATTTTATTTTTTTATTTTTCTACAAAAATTCCTCTAAATTCGGAACTATTATTTTCGAATGACTCGTTAGAATCAAGTTGACTATGAGTTCCAATGCCCTCCAGTAATCTCACGAAGCATTCCAGAAGCATTAGTTCCCAACAATGGTTTAAAAAACGGATCGGTGACCCAGATCGAGCACCCAAAAAACCGATCGGGATCGGCGAATCGGCGATCCGGATAGGGAATTGGGTGAATCGGTCAAAATAAAGCTTAAAAAAAATCCGAAAAAATTATTAAAATTCATTATAAATATTGTTTTTTAGGAATTCAATAAGAAATGAAGGTACTCCATTAAGAATTTTCATGTTTTTGAATGAATATGCGAATATTGATATGTTCTTTCCCTGCATGAACCGCCATTCAGCATTTAATTTACATCACACAAAAGGATAAACTTTTCGATCCGTCCATGGCGATTCCCTGCATGAACCGCCATTCCCGTTTTGTTCGCCGATTCGATCCGTCCATGGCGATTCTCGAGTCGAACCGGGCGAGTCCGATTCGACTCGGCGTTTTTTTAAACACTGGTTCCCAACCATTTTTCGTCCTTTCAAAGACGGAAATATAAAGCAAGGCGGTCTGGAACTATTAATTTTAAACAAAAAAACGGCAGTACAATAAAAAAATATAAAACATGAAAAAAAGACAAATATAAAATATGAAATATGAGAGAGAATTTTTTAAAGGTAATTAACATAAAAAGCAATTTTTCTGAAACAAATTCCAATATTTTCATATTTTACCTTCCGGTTCTTTTTTTGTTATTCTTTAATTTTATTCAATAAACTCCTTGATCAAGTACTCGAATTCCCATAGAGAATGAGAATTTGGTCCGACACTTCAAGTATTAGATAGACTTTTCTATAATAATATCGGCAAGCACTTAAAGCGCATGGCCACGACTTCTTTAATGAGGCGGTCGAATGTTGAACTGAAATGATTTTAAAAACGTCCATCTAGTATACTAAAAATGGCTTCTCAAAACCCCCCCCCCGCCCCCCCCCCCCCAACAAAAAAAAAAACAAAAAAAATTTAGATCAGCACTGCACTGAATTAAGGGTATTTTGGATTTTTTTAAAAAAAAAAACTTTGACATGAAAGCATTGGGATTAATTTTATGGAATATGTAAGCTCTTTTAGATGTGCCTTTTTTTTAGACCTGCCCTTGGATAAGCACGAGCAGTCATTGATTATCTAAATCTATCTTTGCCAAAATCTTTTGAAATATTGTCTCATTACTTAACTAAATCCAGTTTTTAATAAAAATAAACTGCATACAAGAATAGGAAATAACATAAATAAATGATAAATACCTAAATTTAAATATTTTAAAAAGACTTTCATACCACAATATGCAAAATGAAATAAAAATTAAAAAATAAAAATTAACATGAAAAGACAAATAGTGGCACTTAGAAAATGTTTCCCACATTTCATTTTTTTATTTTTCTAGCTAAAATTCCTCCAAATTCGAAATTATTATTTTCGAATGACTCTTTAGAATCAATTTAACTATTAGTTCCAATCCCCTCTTGTAATCTTGCAAAGCATTCCACAAGCATTAGTTCGAAACAATTTTTCTTCTTTACAAAGATGGAAATATAGAGCAAGGCGGTCTGAAATCTTTTGAAATATTGTCTCATTACTTAACTAAATCCAGTTTTTAATAAAAATAAACTACATCGAAGAATAGGAAATAACATAGATAAATGATAAATACTTAAATTTAAATATTTCAAAAAAACTTTCATACCAAAATATGCAAAATGAAATAAAATTTTAAAAATAAAAGTTAACATGAAAAGACAATTAGCAGCACTTAGAAAATGTTTCCCACATTTCATTTTTTTATTTTTCTTGCTAAAATCCCTCCAAATTCGGAACTATTATTTTTGAATGACTCTTTAGAATCAATTTAACTATGGAAAAAGATGTGATTAGCCCACTAGCTCATATGAACAATAAGCCCAACCTCCCAAATTGATTATGGGCCGATCTGACGATCACGGATATCCAGTAGTGTTTGAATTTTAGTTTTTTTTTTTTTTTCTACAAATTCAAATAACTTGAAACTTTATACATATGTTTATAACAAATAGGTGAATCTTCGAAAAATATCAAAACAATATTTTACATGAAATAAATTAACAAAAATACCCCTAAAATATTTCAGGGGGTATTTTGATCATTTTTTTTTCAAATAATTTTTTTTATATTTTTATTAGGTGCGCCTTGATGATAAAAGCACACACCTAAAATTTCAATTGATTTGAATCTGTAGATAAAAAATTAAAATTCAAGCACTACCGGACATCTGTGATCGTCAGATTGGCCCAGAGTCAATCTAGACCGTTGGGTTCATATGAGCTAGTGAGCTAATCCCATCTTCCCCTTTAACTATTAGATCCAATCCCCTCATGTAATCTGGCAAAGCATTCCACAAGCATTAGTTCGGAACCATTTTTGTTCCTTACAAAAATGGAAATATAGAGCAAGGTGGTCTGGAATTATTAATTTTAAATTAAAAAATGGCATTACAATAAAAATTAAAAACATGAAAAAAAGATAAATATAAAAGGTGAAATATGAGAGAGAATTTTCTAAAGGTAATTAAAATAAAAAATCAATTTTTCTGAAACAAAACCCAATATTTCCATATTTTATCTTTAGGTTCTATTTTTGTTATTTTTAAATTTTATCCAAAATACTCCATGATCTAGGTACTCGAATTCCTGAATTTGGTCGGACACTTGAAGTATCGGATAGACTTTCCTATAATAATATCGGTAAGAACTTAAAGCGCAAGACTACGACTTCTTTAATGCGGCGGTCGGATACTCCAAGCGTCATACTAGCATAGCAATAGGTAAAAACCAAGCCAGAGGTGGACTGTCGAACTGAAATTATTATAAAGACGTCGATCTAGTATGCTAAAAAAAGCTTTTAAAAAAGGATTACGGGCCGAACATTCTTCCCCTAAAAAAAAAAGAGGGAATTTTAGACCGGCACTGCACCGAACTAAGGGTATTTTGGAATTTTTTTTAAAAAAAAAACTTTGAAATATATGAAAACATTGGGATTAATTTTTTGGAATATGTAAGCTCTTCTAGATGTGCCTTTTTTTAAACCTGCTTTTCGATAAGCACGAGCATTCATTCATTATCTAAATCTATCTCAGCCAAAATCTTTTGAAATATTTGTCTCATTACTTAACTAAATCCAGTTTTTAATAAAAATAAACTACATACAAGAATAGGAAATAGCATAAATAAATGATAAATACATAAATTTAAATATTTCAAAAAGACTTTCATACCAAAACATGCAAAGTGAAATAAAATTTCAAAAATAAAAGTTAACATTGAAAGACAATTAGCGGCACTTAGAAAATGTTTCCCACATTTCATTTTTTTATTTTTCTGGCTAAATATCCTCCAAATTCAAAACTACCATTTCTAGATGACTCTTTAGAATCAATTTAACTGTTAGTTCCAATCCCCTCATGTAATCGCGCAAAGCATTCCACAAGCATGGAATCATTTTTCTTCCTTACAAAGATGGAAATGTAGAGCAAGCCGGTCTAGAACTACTAATTTAAAATTTAAAAATTTGCATTACAATAAAAAATATAAAACATGGAAAAAAGACAAATATAAAATGTGAACTATGAGTGACAATTTTTTAAAGGTAATTAACATAAAAAATCAATTTTTCTGAAACAAATCCTAATATTTTCATATTTTATCTTCAGGTTCTTTTTTGTTATTTTTAATTTTATCCAAGAAACTCTATGATCAATTACTCGAATTCCCATACAGAATGAGAATTTGGTTGGACACTTGAAGTCTTGGAAAGACTTTTCTATAATAAGATCGGTAAGCACTTAAAGCGCAAGACCGCGATTTCTTTAATAAGGCGGTCGGATACCCCAAGTGCCTTACCAGCAATAGGTAACAACCAAACCAGTGGTTGATCCGATGCTTAGAATGTCGAACTGAAATTATTATAAAGACATCGATCTAGTATGCTAAAAAAAGCTTTTCAAAACAGATTTCGGGCCGAACATTCTTCCCCTCAAAAAAAAAAGAAAAAAGAATTTGAGAGCGGCATCGCACCGAACTATGGGTATTTTGGATAATTATTTTTAAAAAACTTTGAAATATATGAAAGCGTTGGGATTAATTTTTTGAAATATGTAAGCTCTTCTAGATGTACCTTTTTTTAGATCTGCTTATGGATAAGCACAAGCATTCATTCATTATCTAAATCTATCCTAGCTAAAATCTTTTGAAAATTAGCTAAATCTTGATTGTAATAATAATAAAATACATACAAGAATAGGCAATGACATTAATAAATGATAGATACTTAAATTTAAATATTTCGAAAAGACTTTCATACCAAACTATGCAAAATGAAATCAAATTTTAAAAATAAAAATAAACATAAAAAGACAATTAGTGGCACTTAGAAAATGTTTCCCACATTTCATTTTTTTTATTTTTCTGGCTAAAATTCCTTCAAATTCATAACTATTATTTTCGAATGACTCTTTAGAATCAATTTTACTATTAGTTCCAATCCCCTCATATACTATCGCAAAGCATTCCACAAGCATTAGTTCCGAACCACTTTTATTCCTTAAAAAGATGGAAATATAGAGCAAGGTGGTATGGAACTATTAATTTTAAATTTAAAACTGGCATTACAATAAAAAATATAAAACATGAAAAAAAGACAAGTATAAAATGTGAAATATAAAGAGAATTGTTTTAAGGTAATTAGCATACAAAATCACTTTTTCTGAAACAAATCCCAATATTTTCATATTTTATCTTCAGGTTCTTTTTTGGTTATTTTTTAATTTTATCCAAGAAACACCTTGATCAGGTACTCGAATCCCCACACAGAATGAGATTTTGGTCGGACTCTTGAAGTATCTAATAGACTTTCCTATAATAATATCGGTAAGCACTTAAGGAGCAAGACCGCGACTTCTTTAATAAGGTGATCGGATACTCCAAGCGCCATACCAGCAATAGATAAAAACCAAACCAAAGGTTGATCCAACGCTTGGAATGTCGAGCTAAAATTATTATAAAGAAGTGGATCTAGTAAGCTAAAAAGAGCTTTTCAAAAAAAATTTCGGGCCAAACATTCTTCTCCAAAAATAAAAAATAAAATTTTAGACCGGCACAATACTGAACTAAGGTTATTTTGGATAATTTTTTTTTAAAAACTTTGAAATATATGAAAGCATTGGGATTAATTTTTAATTCCAAAAAATAGTTGTTTTACGTTATTTACTCCCTTTTAAATACTATAGAGACGTAGCATAAATTTCCCAATTTTTATTTTTCTTTCACCCTCACTTCTGTCCCCCATAATTTTCTTTTATTAGTTTTGGACCGCCTATTTATATTCCCAATTTTTTTCTTAATTTTCCTTGATTCTCTCTCAAGTTTCTTCTCTTTCTCTCTTCCAAGTGTCCAAATTTTTGTTTTTCGATTCTCTCTCTGCTTTATGTTCGATTGCGGGCAAATTAGGCGAGAGAGAGTTCCAGGTCTCTATCGGCACTGTCCCTAAGGAGACCTCCCTTCGTCTTCATGTCTTTGTGAAGGTAGACTTAAACCCTCTCTTCTTCTTCAAGATCCGTGGAAAAACTGCAACTTTTTTCGTATTTTATATCTCTTGATCCTTTCATTCTACATTATCATCAGATTTTACTTCCTTAATGGCTTTTGAATCTGATAATTCTAGCTTCTGGGGTTTCAGCTCTGTATTTGTTGTGTTGTTTTTCTATTTGAATGAAACCGATTTTTTTTTTTGCTGCATGCAGATTTTCTTTGTTTCTATCTTTTTTTATTTTTTTTGAATTTTAACTGGAAATGACGGGTTCTGGTAGGTTTTTTGTTTCATTGAAAGTGGTTAGGATTAGGAGTTTCATTTGACTGTAAATGATTCGGGTCTGGTTTTTTTGTTGTACAAGAAGTCAGGTTTCTTCTTTTGACTTTGGATGATTAGGATTTGGTTGGTTTGTTTCATGGAAAACTGGGGCCTTTTTCGAATGAAAACTCCCCAAGGAATCAAAAAGAAGAAAAACTCGGGGTTTTACATTTGCTGAAGTAGCTAGATGTCGGATGAAGAATTAGCACCTGAAATGATCAATGTTTGGCCATTTGTTTTGTGAAAGTGGTACCTTTTTTCATTTGCATGTCTATGGGTAGGATCATAGTTTGAAATCTAGGGTTTCTGCTGGGATAAATTTTGCATCTTTTTTGGGCTTATTGCATTTGATGTTACAGGGTGATTGGTTTGGAGAAAATATGATGTCACAGTGTGTAGATCTCTCCTACTTTATCATCGTCTATTGTTTGAATCATTGTTCTGTGGGTATTTGTTTTAGAGGCCTTCCTTTTTTTCTTATACAAACAGGCTTGGTTATCACCTATTCTCCATCGGAGAGTTGTAAATCACTGTAAATATTGGATACTTAGCTTCTCTGTACAGTTGGTTATGGAGAAAACCAACACCAATGTGTCCCTCGATGGGGGGCCTGTGGCTTTGAGGCGAAAACGTGCAGCTCGTTATGCTGCATACTTCTCTGGTTCAGCTCGAAGCCAACTGTCTCGCTCCAAATCTAAGGGAATTTATGGCAAACCATGCGAAAGAGAATCATTTAACAGTTGCATCCATGGATTGCGGTGCTCTTCTGTAAAATCCATTGTCAATAACTATGAAAATTTCCTAAAGAGTGGATTGCCCAGGCGCTTGATGTATTTGTCATATGGTGACTGGATTGACTTCCCTAAATTTGCCGCTAATTTGCTGATTGAGGCCTTCAAAGTTAGAAACTCTGCGATTGAAGTGATTCTTGATGGATGCCTTTACTTGGTGGACTTTCTTCACATGGTTCGAATCAATTTGGAATCTGGGGTTCAACAATCGGTTGCTTGGATTGATGAATTTGACAAATGCTTCTTCCCCAAACTCTTTTTTGATGGTTCTGTTCTACCCGCTTGCTTGGTTTGCAATGGCACCAGTGGCGAGAAGAATAGACATGGTGCTATGAATGAGAATCGGGGAATTGAGGTTAAAGTTGAGATTGGGATCAGTGGGGCCGATAGCTCGAAACCAGAAGACTGGGGTGAGGTCTCTATTTCACATGTGAAGGCAATTAAAGCACAGAAGAGTCTCCCATCTAATGAGCGCAGCGAACTTGAGCAAGACACTAGCACTACCAGAAACCCATCAGCTGATGCCAAAGAAGTTATCGCTGAAAATGGGGCAATCCCACCTATTGGATATGGAGAATCAAAGTCGCCTATCTCTGGAATCCAGAACAGCAGTAACCGATCTTCAGGTTCTAGGGAGATCATTAGAGAAAACGGGGCAAGCCCCCCTCTTGGATATGAAGAATCAAGGTTACCCGTCTCGGGAATCCAGAACGTGATGCCAATGGATTGTGGGTTGGGCCACGAAAAGCTTGTTCGTTTGGACAGAGGCTGCAATGACTATGACATGGTCCAGAATATGTTCGTTGCTGGGTTCGGTATGTTCTTGACTGCAAGCAATATAGTGGGGATTTACTGTAATTCACCGACGAGTAGCTCTGTGCAGGCTAGGTTGCAATCTTTTCAGAAGCAAATTGAGATCACAAAGAGCTATCGTGGCAATGCAAATGTCCGGCAAGCATGGCATGGTTCGTTTAAGCTGGGTGTTTCTGGGATCATGCTCCATGGATTTGGGTTTGGGCAAAGCGGGAAGCCCAGGAATGGAGTTGCTTATGGCATTGGCATCTATCTCTCCCCTGAGGACTGCTCTTACATCAGGTGTGCACCAATTGTTTTTGGTTCATCTCTTCTGCATTGATTTTTTGATCGAGATTGTATAAATGAAGAATAAATGGTTGTAATGATAATTGTAATTCATGCTTATTTGTCTGGAGAAAGTATATATTCGAATATGCTAGGCACAAACTGTTATACATTGGGATCATGGTCATCTCAAGAAATGATGGGCAGTAATTGAGTGAGAGTGGGACTCACCATAGGATGTCTTGGTCTTGATCACTTTCTCTTCATCACCATCCATCATTTCATCAGCCAATCATGAGCCCAATGGCCTATGGTTTTCCATATTCCCTCTGGATGGTTTTATACTCCCCCATTTGTACTTTGTTTTGATATTCTATTTGTCATGTCACATGGCTAGTTTATTTGTTGAAGTGTAACGCCTTTGCACTGTCACTTGCCTACTTACAGTGCAAACTATTGTGATGTTGACGAAAATGGTGTGCAACATATGGTGTTGTGCCGAATAATAATGGGTAACATGGAACAAGTCCAGCCAGGCGCTGAACAATTCCATCCTAGCAGTGAAAAGTTTGATAGTGGCGTAGATGATCTTCAGAACCCGAAGCATTATATAATATGGAGCACGCACATGAACACGCACATATATCCAGAGTATGTCGTCAGTTTCAAGGTGCCTCCAAATATACAAGGTAATTTGTTGTGTACTGTTGCAGTTGCACTAAGGGCCTGTTTGATAACTAGAAGGTAAATGTCCCTTGGAAATTGGAAGTTCTCGTTGCTGGGAAGAAAGAAGTTATTTAAGGAAGTTCTCAGTGTATGTTTGATAACCTGTTGGAATGTTAAAGAAGTTCTAGGTACTGTGTTTGGCAACCTTGGCATATAAAGTCATGTTTATTTAAATATTTTTAAAATATTATATATTAAATATGATTTAAATATGATTTAAATATGATTTTTATATTGTTTATATATTTTATTATATAGTAATTATATAATATATTTTATTATATAATGTATTGTAAGTATTGATTACATAAATAAAATATATTATATTACATATATATGTAATATGTTATATAAAACAAATATTGTATATTATATAATAAAAATATATATTATATTACATAAATCTATTATATATAATACAAATATATATTAAATATATTATATATTAATAACTTAAATATAAAATATATAACATAATATAATATATAATATAGTGTATTTCATATTTATTTTATTATAGAGTATATAATATATAATAAAGTAAATTATATTACATTATATTACATAAATATAGATACTATATCTAGTAAAAATATATATTAAGTGTATTTTATATTTTATTTTATAATATATTAGACATATATTATACAAGTATATTATATTCCATAAATATATTATATATAATACCAATGTATATTAAATATATTGTATATTAATAATTCAAATATAAAATATATAAAATAATATAATATATTATATATAAAGTGTATTTTATTATATAATATATAATAAAATATATTATATATAATACAAATATATATGAGATATATTATATTAAAATAAATATATAATATATAATAAAATATATTATATTGCGTAAACATATTATATATGTTATATAACATGGTGTATTTTATATTTATTATATTAATATATATAAATACATAATATATATAACATAATGTAATATATAACATAGTGTATTTTATATTTATTCTATTAATATATATTTGTATTATATATAATATTGTAAATATCTATTATATAAATAAAATATATTATATAGTATACAATAAAATATAAAATATATATTGTATTACATGAAAATATTATATCTAATTTATATGTATTAAATATATTATATAGGATGCAAATATATAATAATAATTTAAATAAGTATATTATATATAACATAACATAATATATAATATAATATTATATACTATAGTGTATTTTATATTTATTTTATTAATATATGTGTATTATATAATACATATATAAAATGTAATATAATACAAATACAAATATAAATATAAATATAAATATAAATATAAATATAAATATAAATATAAGTGTTTGAGGAAGAAGCCGTCTTTGAGAACCAAGTTCCTATTTTAAGTTCCATCATTTTAGAGGGAACCTTTTTTCTTAAGCACAAGAAAGTAAGGAAGTTCTAGGGTGAACTTCTTTACTGTATAACTTCCGTGCATCAAACATGAAACTTGTACAGTAATGGGGAAGTTCCTTCTTCCTCCCCCGAACTTCCTGTTATCAAACACGCCCTAAAAGTATTTATTTCTGGGGACAACATCTCTAAAAATTGTGATATTGCTGTCCTGGTTTCTTGGTAATGTTTTCACAGAGTACTGGGGTGGACTGAAAGGAACTTGGAGCCCAGTTGGTGTGCCTAGAGTTCCCTTGCGTGACAGCCAATTGAAGCATGAAGCATCTTCAGTTGATTTGGTAAGGCAATTTGTTTTCTTGATTTAGATTGGTGATTGTTTCATGGATCTAAAACCAAGGATATTAGAGAGTTTAGCTAAAAGTACTTGCCTTTGAAGGCTCATGATCATGTATGGGTATTCCCCAGGCATACTTCCTTTGGTTATGGGCAGTATCTGACTTGTTTTATTTTCAACGTTCTTAGATGTATCTAATGAGTTTGAGAGAAGATGTCGTCCTTCTATGTAACCTTTTATTCTGTTTAGGCAAGGGATGGGCAGAAATCAGATATACTTAAGGGATCTGAGGAAAAGTTACAGGAAAATGTCCCAAAAACTGTGAAAATGCCAACTTCAGCGTGGATGCCTTTTCCCGTGTTATTTGCTGCTATTGAGAAAAACATATCTCCTGTCGACAAAGATTTGTTAGATCGCTACTATACTGATTTCAAGGTAAAGTGTTTATTAATTGTTGTATAATATACAAGAATTCAATTTATTGCAAAAGCCAACATCATTATGCAATTACATTTGTTTGCACTTTGGTCGGATTTGTGTCAGACAAAGAAAATAACTCGAGAAGAGCTTATAAAGAAGTTGAGATTGGTGATTGGAGACAAATTGCTTATATCTACATTGAAAAATCTCCAGGGCAGGGTAAGTAAAGTTTTCATTTAACAGTTTGCCTTTATGTGTTTTTTCCTTGGTAAAGAATTTGATGTTAAATTTTACTTGGAAGTTATGATTGATATATATAGATATATGGAAAACTTTAAAAAACGCATATAGGTGAAATTAAATAGTGTTCATCTTGTGGCGGTTTTGCCTTAAAAACCTCCACGGATCATCGGGAGCCGTGGCAGTTGCCTGTGTTTTTTTGCGTGAAAAAAGACCGCAACAGACCTAGTATGTCCGTTGCGGTACCACAACGGACATAGTAAGTCCCGCAAGGGACATATTAGGTCCGTTACGGTCTTTTAATCCATGCCATCCTAAAAAATTGGACGGCACCGAGCCTATAGGTGAAAACACTGTACATTTTTGCCCATAGGCGTTGTGTAGTGGCTTCCATATTTATGTATATTGATTGCTCATTGAGTGTATTCTCATCCAAAAAATGCTCTACCCAATATATATGCACGTTTGTGTGTCACTTGTGTTTTGTCTGGCAGAGCTGTACACATGAATAAAATCAGATATTTTGATTATTTAGTACCAGAAAGAGTATTTACTGAAAATATGGTTCTCCTTGTTTGAATAGCAGCTAGTCATGTAGTGATGCTCTGAGTTTCTCTGTCCTTTTTATGTTATTTTCTCTGCCGTTGCACCTTCTTCATTTCCTCAATTCATTTTCTCTTTTTTTTTTTTGGAAGAAATTCACATTATATATATATGTAAAAGATATGCAAAATCCTCACAAGGCTTGAGGCTGAGGCATCCCACATGCTGGGTTCTCTATACAAAAGAAAACAGAAAAATGGACCGAACAAATTGAATATAAAAATTGTTTGGCGTACCACAAGCCAGGTGCTCAAAACCTAAATATATCAACATTAGGTACGCGACAACCCACACATCGAGTGCTCAGCGCACAGGGCGTGACAGCCTACAAACTAGGTGCTCACAACTTAGAAAATATTGAGCGGATGCTGATGGAGAGAGAAAATAAGAATAAGAAAGGTAGGAGTAGTAGTGATGGGAGACAAAATAGGTTATAAAGAAAGAGAAGAAAAGGATGGCGGGGAGTTAGAAGCACTGTGAGAGAGCTAGAGAGAAGTGAGACTGAAAGTATATATATATATATATATATATATATAGAGAGAGAGAGAGAGAGAGAGAGAGAGAGGGATTGAGTAGAGATGATGTATGCAGAGAGCGAGGGGGAGAAAGAAGGATAAGGAAGGGAATGACGAGGAAAAGAGAGAGATCTGTGGGGTGTGAAAGAGGGAGAATGAGGGAGGTTACATGGGGGCCGAGACTCTGTTGGTCTGTACACGTGTGTCAAGTGTCTAGTTCACTGGTCTAAAAAGCCCAATATGACAAGACACATCTGTACATTAATTTTTATAATCCAAACTTTATCTAATGTAGTATTCCATTTTATAATATTAAATTAAACGCTTGGAGAGGTGGTAGAGTGTTTCAGTGCAAGGTGGTGAGAGTTTGAATCCCATTATGACCATATCTTTTACAACTAATAAAATATTGGATTAAGTATATACAATTTAATTTGCCCCTTAACATTCAACAACTAATGGTGATGTGGTGGCATGTAATGGTGTGGAACAATAGGAGAGGGTTCGATTCCCACTGTGAGCTTGGTGTACCTTTTTATTGCTAAAGACCAGTGAAAAAAGAAGGGGGAGGGGGAGAGAAATTTTGCAAGCCATGAAGAACCATGTACTTGCCAAAAGAAAAAAGTGAGTGCTACCATGTGGGGATCTAAAATTATATTTCAAAAATTGCAGGGCACTTCAAGTTAAAGTCTCGACACCATACTGGAAATGATGATGTCAGGCGACCATATGGTCTTGTTCGCGCCTGTGTCTGAAAGTGTCAACATTCGACATGAGCGTATATGGAGAGTCTAGGCGACACTAGGCATCGGTTGAGAGAGAGAGAGAGAGAGAGAGAGAGAGAGAGAGAGAGCAAAGTGATAGACCCCGAAAAGAAAATTGATGTTAGCATCCAAAAAAGCAAAGTGATAGACCCCAAACGGAAAATTGATGTTAGCATCCAAAGAAGCATAGTGATAGACCCCAAACAGAAAATTGATGTTAGCATCCAAACAAACTAAGGTGGTGGTGGCCGGGCCTTTCTGAAGTGTGGGAAAATACTAACAGTATCGCTCTCTGTAGCTAGAGCATCTGCCACCATATTGGCCTGTCGCTAGATATGATGAAAGTCTACTTGAAGAGACTTGCAAATATAGAAAACCTGTCAAAGGTATGAGAAAGATTCCAAGGGTGCTCGGACAGCCTTTGGGCCCTCGATTTCACGTTCTTAGAATCGCGTTCCACGATAAGGTACCCTAGGATTGGTTGGACCTTAATAGACCTACCAAGAATGCTTTTGTATCGACTTAGGTGGAGTTACCATAGCAAAGAGAACTTGAAAAAGATGGCAAAATATTGGCATTCGCATCCCTGAAAACCTCCCCAAAGCCACAGGATCCTGGATTACCGAAGGAGCATCTGTCAAAATTGAGTTTGATGGAATCACCATCCAAGGGGAGAAGAAGATCGAGGCTCCTAGTTGATCTGTGCATGATTATATTTTCCTAATCGATTAAGAAATCATCCTCGAAAAGTGCCGGTGAGACTTGTCATTTAAAAAAGCACAAAAGATAGTAGTATTGTGAATTTGATCGGGGGTGCAAGAACTAGGCTTTTGGATACCTTGGAAAATTCTAGATTTCCTCAGCGTCTACATATTCCAAAAGGCGGCCAAGACTACAACCTTCTAGAGGAAACGACTGGCCTCAATATAGGGAGTTTTGTAAAAGGCCAAGAAAAGCTGTTATGTGGAAAAAGGTGTCACCCATTCCTATTGAAGAGCTTATGGTTAGAAGCCCAAATGGGTTCCACAACTGTACAATGCAGCAATAGATGGCTATGAGTTTCCTTGGCCTCCCAGCAAAGACAACAACGATTGGCTAGGGGGAATCCTCTCTTTTGAAGATGTTCAATGGTAAGATTTCAATTGTAGATAGTAAGCAAGTCAAAAAACCTGGGGTGATCTACCTTCCTAGTTAAGAAGGTAGATCGACCATCATGTAAAGACTGCAAGGTTATCCCTTGAGAGAGTTTGACTACCCAACATAGGCTCGTAGTTATGGACGTCTGCATAAAGACATGGCAGAGAAGGGGTGAAAGTAATGGGTGCCCAAGAACTAGGTGGTGTAATTTAAAAAATGAGAACATAGACTTATTTAGGGATAAATTAGTTGAAGAAGGAAAATGGAACTTTGAACATGATGATGTCAATATAATATGGAATGAGATGGCTGACTGTATCAAGAAAGTGGCAAAAGAAGTTTTAGGAGAATCTAGAGGGAATAGAAACTCCGATAAGGGACCTTGGTGGTGGAGTGATGAGTCAGTAAGGGTCACCTAATAGTGTGGTTGCACAACAAAGGTGGGTTGTGGAATCAAAGAATTGTGCTAAGTAGGTGGAAGGCATGTTGGAATTAGAGAAAAGATGTGGCCACCTCTCCTTGAGGGGACGATCCCCAATCTAGAGATCGGAGTAAAAGGAGACTTTACTAACACAGTTCACCTTGAGCCCAATGGCAGAGAGAAAAGACTTGGCAGAGACATAGGCTTCTATCGAAACCTGGAAGTGACTCTCCTTTGGGAGAACTAGGATTGGGGGTTTGGGGAATGTTTCTGCATCACAATGTTTCTCTTGAGTGAGTTTGCATTGATGGCATGACACCACCATCGTTTTCCAAGTAGAGCGATGTTCATGCCTTTCAGTAGAGCAAGGTTCATGCATTTCAGTAGAGCAAGGTTCATGCATTTCAGGTTATTAGCACCAGTGTTTCAAAAAGCGCTAGGCAGCACCTAAGCAGTCAGGGGGGGTCCAGGCCACCCAGCACCTAGGCGGGCGCCCAGAACCTGAGCGGCCTCATAGAAAGTTTTTTTTTTTTTTGGGTTTTCTCTTTCTAAAATAGCCTCTAATGGGTTTTAGGTTTTAAATGAAACTTAGAACCTACAATTTTGCCCCTTTAGTATTACAAAAAATGACCAAAAAATACCCTCAAGGAGCCGCATTTCTGCCTCTAGGTCGGGCGTAGGCCTTGGGCAGCCGCCTAGGCGGGCGGCCAAGGACATTCGCCTAGTTTGGCCTCTTAGGCCTAAGCGGCTGTCTACACACTGAGCGGTCTGCTTTTTAAAACTATGATTAATACCTAGACCACCTTGGTGCTTTGGGGTGCAGACCTCTTCCCAAGCTACAAGATCGATCTTCTTATGTTGTTTAACACCTGGTCACAAACGTCTTTCATGATTGTTTCTAAGGATCTGACAAGACTTTTAGGCGTAAGGAAGAGGCATATAGTAAATGGGTAGGTTAGACAAGTTGGTCTTGATTAGAGTAATACAACCACCCAGAGAAAGGAAACGACCCTGCCATAGATCGAGTTTTCTATGGAAGTTATCAATGACAAGGGTGCTAGAGAGATGTTGAGGATTTACCTGCGCAAAGGGGTAGACCAAGGTTTTTGGTCAGCAAGGATTCCATAGCATAACCCTGTCTAGAAGCAAGGGCAGAGAGATCATATGAAGAAACATGAATCTCCATAAATTTGGATTTCGCCATATGGCTTGGCATTCCAGTATTAATCTCAAAGCATCTAAGGAAAATCCAAAGAGTGTCCACTTCTTTTGGAGTAGCATTGCAAAGCACAAGGGTGTCACCTGCATACTGGAGCTTGAAGACAGAATTGCTAGAACTGGAAACATGGAAACCCAACGAACGGCCCCTATTATAAAGTCTCGAAAGGGACCTATTGTAGATCATGGTTTCAAAAAACGCTAGGCAGCCGGCCTGGCGCCCAGCACCCTGTAGTACAAATTCTTTAGATAAATACATATACGTTATATCCAAATAGACATAATATTTGTGTTTGATTTAGTGCATTTGAAAATATTGTAACATACTTGTTTATATACAAACATATGACATACCAGATACCACATGTTGAGAATAAACTTGTTCAAACTTTACAGCATAGGAGTATTGGAATATCCAGAAGCTTTTGTTGGAGACCACCAGAGCCAGGCCATCACAAATTCAATTTTGATGGCTGCTTCCTAGGGAACCTCGGATCTGTCGGGATTGGAGCAATCCTCAGGGATAGCATTGGTACCACTCTATCCTCCCTATCCAAATTCGTCGGTCATTCAGAGTTCACGGAGTCAGAGGCAACAACCTTCTTGAAGGCCTAAAATTTTCCTTTCCATTTCACTCGGAGTGTCTCATTATTGAAGGAGACACTTAAGAATGTCATTACTTGGGCCTCTAAATCTTCTCCCCCCCCATGGAACCTTGCACATATTTTTGACAAGATTCACTACATTTGCAGGGATATGCACTTCTCATGGAGGCATATTTGGAGGGAAGGAAATCAGGCAGTAGACGCCCTTGCTAGTTGGCCCTTAATTTTTGGGATCGACATCTTTTTGCCTGTTGCTTCGTATTAATCACTATAACCTTTAAAAAGATGTTTTTGGATTCTTCTCTCTCTCATCCCCCTTTTCATAACGGTTATGTTTAGCTCTTCGCCTGTGGACCGCATCCTCCTCTCTTCTCTGTACTTTCTTATACTCTATAAAAGTTAACTTTCTCAAAAAAAAAAGCTTTCAAAATTCAAACCATACTAAATTTAAAAAAAAATTAAAAGTCTAATATGCTATGCATTAGTAATAGTCTCCAACTCTCCATATGAGAAAATAATTCCAATGAGAAAAGAAAAGTTTAGGAAGCTTCTTCAAAGCACTAAAAATACTTTTGATTATCAGAAATAGGTATAACTAAGAGGTTGAGGGCTTATGGAAGTGTTCTTTTAACTTTGGGGGTTGAAAATAACTCCCATAACTTATTTAAACCTTTTTGGGGTCAAAATTACCCATTTTCCCTTTTGGGCATCTTTAAAAATTGACAAAGGCCCACGTCTCTAGGCGCTGCACAGGTATAGTCGCCTAGAATGGGGTGCCCAAGTCTAGGCATGCGATTAGAGGTGTCTTGGGTGCCTAGGCACTGGGCGGACTGTTTTTTAGATTATTGCTATAGACTTAAGCTACAACGGTGAAAAGGAAGGAGGAGATTGGATCTCCTTGGTGGAGGCCTCTTGGAGGAATGAAATTAGCATTTAGGTAAACCATTGACTAGAACAAAAAGAAAGGCAGAAGAGACACATCCATGGATCCAACCCCTCCCACCAAGCAACGAAACCCATGGGCAAATGACCTGGTCAAGAACACACTAGTCAACATGATCATAGGCTTTTTCCCAATCAAATTTTACAATTGAACCCAGTGTTTTGGAGAGGTGACGTGAAAGAATAACCTCGTGGGCCACTAGAGCCTCATCAGGGATTTGGCAATTATGGATAAAGCCACTCTTGTTGGGAGAAATAATGTGGCCAAGGACCAATTTTAGCCTTGAAGCCAGGACATTAGTAAGGATTAAAGAGCTTAAAGGAGGAGTTGAGGAGACTAATCGGCCTAAAGTCCTTGATATCACTAGTGCCCTCAATTTTGGGAATGAGGGCAATGAAGGTAGACTTCTCACTCTTATTGGTAGTGGCGCGGTGGTAGAACTCACTGAAAAAAGCGAGGACATCTGGGGAAGGGTGTCCTTGAACCTAGAAAAAATAATGATTGGAAATCCATTTGGTCCTGGGGTTTCTATCATTTCCTAAATCAGGGATGGCCTTGCGAATCTCCTTTAAGGTTAAGGGAACCTCAAGGTTATCAGCATGAGCTTGAGAGAGGATAAGAAAAGATAAATGCGACACGATAGAGTGTGGACCACTTTCGATCGAGGAAAGATTCCGGACGTATGCTAACACCTAGACTAAGCGGTGGGGTTTTGTAAAGGACATTTTATCAACAGTGATGCTGTGAATGAAGATTCCACGATGTCTAGAGCTACCCATTTTGTGGAAAAAGGCCATATTCCTATCACCAAAAGAAAGCAATGTAAAACGAGAGCCTTGTGACCAATAGATGTCCTCTTTCTTGACAAGAGTCTTTAAAGAGCTATGAGCCTCAATCCTGTTGGAGAGTGCATCCTCATCAAGGGGCCCAGATTGCTCCAGGGGGTCAAGGTTTTGGATATCATAGAAGAGTGTTCTTGATCAAAATGTAGATGTTACGAGTCCAAGATTTGATGGCTAGTTTACGGAGTTGTAGCTTCTTTTGCATGTGGTAACCTGCCGAATCGAAGACAAAAGGAATTCCTTGATTGCAGAACTTGAAGTCGACCTCTTCTAACCATGTTCAAACCTAAGAGGGTTAGAACCAGTGGAGGTGGAGTTAATATTTGAAAGGATGGGCTTGCGTGGGTTTCGGTTAACTTGGACCGGACCCGATCCAGACCCGGGTCGAGTCCAAGTGACTTGGACCTTGGCCCAATTTGGACTTGGGTCGGGTCCAAGTCATTTGGACCCATGCTTGGGTCTAGAATTGTTTTTTAAAAATTTATATACTCTATAATATATATATTATATAATATATATTATACATGGTCTGGTTGGTTTGGGTCGATCCCAACCCCACCTGTTAGGGTCCATGTTGAATCGGGCTCAGAACTAACCCTGGTTGGGTCCAAGCATTTGGACCTGGACCCGTCTCATAGGTCCAAAACATGGACCTGGACCAGACCTGGTTTGGGTTGTCGGAGTGTCGACCTGACCCGATTGCCACCCCTGGTCTTGTGATCTGAGGTAGATTTAGAGAACATGCGGGAATGGGTACTTGGGAAGCAAGAGTCCAACTCCAGAGAAACCAGAAAGTGGTCAGGTTTGCTTAAGGCGGGCTGGGCCAGACTGGTTGGACCAGGTGAGGAGGAACTAGCAAGTGGGATTTCAAACAAATTATTATTGGAGATGCAATTAGAGATCCATCATAGATGAAGAGATTCTAGAAGGCCTATTGATTTCATGGAGCCACCATATTCATTAATCTCAGTTAATGATTTTATGTCTTCTAGTATTTCTTTTTCTTTTCTTTATGACATAATTTTTTATGCCTTTTCGCTTTGCTTTTTCTTTTTTGAGAAGGTTACATAGGAATGGAACTTGAGACGTTGTGCTATGAAAACACAGCCTCTACCAGCTTGACTCAAGTCTGATTCCTTTCCTCATTGCTATTTCCATCTCATGTTAGTTCCTATTTCACTTATTCTTTATTTTGAACTATGCTATATGTTTTCCATAATACTCTGAAGTCTCCTGTCGGGCAGCTTTAGCTGCTACTTTGAGGAGTGGCGGCTAGAGGATGCCTTTCTTGTACTGCCACAGGCAGCAAAGGATCATATGTTTCCGTGGCCCAAAATCACCACATGTAGGGGGTCATTCATCATTTCCCTCATGGTGGGAAATGCTTTGGTGGGTTTGTTAGTGTTGTATATGTCTTCCAAGAACCTCTTAGACTCATTTCAGTAGATCAAAACCCATAAAAATTGAAATTGGAAGCTTGATTAGAATTAGAAAATCCAATCCGTGAGATTGATTCGTTGACCATACCTGTATTGTCCTGGTTTAATATCTTATGTTTGGAGCTGATTGACGATGTTCATCCTTTCCAATAAGATTTGCTCATTCCTTGTGTTCTTTGCCAGTTCACTTTATTTAAAATGATCATTCCAGGATTGAAACATTAGCATGTTACCCATCCAAAGATATAGAAAAAAGAGGTTGGGGATGTTGGAGCTTGTAAAATGCCTCTAATGAACACTTTTCAAAGTGATCAACTTTTGTTGGGCTGCAGTCCTTGATTAAATTTTTAAAGCTTTCGATGCTTGCATGGCATCAACTTAAGTAGAAAGGGTGGAAAGACCCTTGAATAGCCGTACTAAACTGATTCGCATGGCATCACCTTAACTAGAATGGGTGGAAATGCCTTGGAGGGTGGTACTCTACTATTCATTGTTTAATCATCTATTTAACATCAGTCATGGAGCTCATAATTTGTTCTCCACATGTTTTGTTATGAACCTTTTGTTACCTCGTTTTGTGGCATTTGATTTAAAATAATATCCAGATCCTTTTTCAATGAGTAATCTTTAGATTTTAAATTTTTTTTTTATTTTAATCTTTGTAGTTCATTTTCTGAACTTAATTTTGGATGTCAAAATGCTTTATTTGTTGGGCAGAGAGCAGGAAACCAAGCTACAAAAGAAAATCATAACCAACAAGGAAAAGTGAAGAAAGGGAATGATGGTAAGGTTTCTTGTTTCTCATGAGGCTTACAATGGTGTTGTTAATCTTGCTATAGTTCTTGGACAATGGTTTTCCATTTGATATTTGAGTCGATTTGTTTGCATTTTAGGTTTCTCTTAGGTGTTGTGGATTTGCATGCATGTGTATTGAGCTCTTATGGGCAAACCAGTGTTTTAATACCTGGATCGGCTAGGCGAACCAGTTGTCTGGGAAACATGTCTAGATAGGCGAGACGGCAGATTCTTTAGCGTGAGAATTGGTGAATAGAAAAAACAGGAAAAAATTAAAAAGGAAAATTAATAAAAAATACAATCATAGAACTGGATGAGTCGGCCCATACTAGATCAATTCCTGGTTTTGGCTGGGAACTGGTGTGTTGTGGACTGATTCCTGATATGGATTGGCAATTCCCAATCTGGATTGGTGGGGTTTTAAACACAGGGCAAATCATTGTTTGTGCAGTCTTGTCCCTCGGTGGTGGAGGGCCAATGACCCGTCTTGCATTAGATAGGATTATTTAGGCCCTTAATATTACATGCATTTTGATTGATTAAGGTTTTGGGGGAAAAATCGAGCTTCTACTCGTAACATGGAGAAAGTCCATGTGTTTGATTTGATAACTTTTGGGAAAGAATAGGGAAGGTCAGAAGGGGCATCTTTTTACTATGTTTGCTACTACTTTGCGTATATCGAAAATCTTTATTTTCTTCTTTTTCCATTTAAAAGAATGGAAACATACTCTTTTTTGACCAGTTGGTTAATCTTGTGAGAAGATACTATATGGCTATACTGACGTTTTTCAAATTCTAAATCATTGTGATATCTTTCCCAATTCAAAAGTGAATTCGAAAAACATCAGTATAGCCATACAGTATCGTATACTACATGGTGTGATGAGTTTGTACTTGTTTAAACCATCAGATCATTTGCTAAGCTTGCTGTCTTAAGTGCTTAGTATATTGACATACTTGTTTTGTATTGAATTTGATAAATGGATTAGATCAGTTTTATCCAATGTACTAATTATATCAAAGAATAGAGATAGATAACCTCTCGGTAACTCCATCAGCGACTCAGGTAGAAGTTATATTAGATGCAAATAACAAATGTCTACAATCATGTAAATCACGTATTCATGCTATTTTTTGTATTGTTATTAGTTTTATAATCTATTGGAATTTTTAAAATTCACTGTGCGCATTGGATGTGATGTGCATTGCGGCGACATTGAGGTGCATGGTGCATAAGACCCGACCCCATGCGCCCTGCAGGCTGGTGCAGGGAGCGGCTCCTCTGCAGTTGACAGCCTTGAAATGTCTAGATGGATTGAGGAAGGTTCCTAGTGTTTTGGGCTGATCCCACTGACTGATGCTTAATTTTGACTTGACCAAAAGGTTGGATCTTCTAACTCTTGTTGACTTGGACTCCGTTAGTTTATGGGTAATATAGGGGCATGGCTAGGGATGTGCTATTTTTAATCCAATCCAATGATTTTAAAGATTTGAAGACTCAAAAAAATAAAAAGATAATAAAGAGAAGAAAAGTCTTGTGAAAGGTGTAAAATTAAGGGAGAAAGATCAGAAGAAAGGAAGGGAGTACGTTCATAGAATTGTCGCGATTATTAATTCTTCAAACTAGAGATTCATAATGTGAAATTCATTTAGTTATTTCAATCCACAAATAGTGATCTGAATTGTTCATTGGAGGCATTCATCCTCCCCTGTTGAGTTCACCAACGGGTTCCAAAAGAAACAATTTGGGCATATTAAGGGAGGCTAGGTGACTTGCTCTTCCCTTTATGTACTTATAAGAACTTATAGGTGACGTCCATGGGCTACAAGGTTGCTGAGAAGTGACAAGTGTAAGGCTAATGAAGCACCTGGTGATACTCTACTATTAAGGGGCATTACTGAGTAAATCACTTGTGGGACCTGAAGTGATCTCGAGTGGTTCCAAGACTTTATATGCTCTTAGTAGATTGGGGAAGTTAAAAGGGTTTCGCCGTTGAATTTGGAGTAGGATGTGCTAGAAAAGTTTGTGATGCTGTTTATGTTTGGGTCTCTTGTAAGACTTTTAAGAATTTTTGACCAAATCTGAGAGGATTTGAGCACTTCCCTTGTATCTCAGAAATACTTGAGACCAATAATAGTTCCACTGAAAATACATATATCCCTGTATTAAGAGGCAGAAAGCCAGAAGAGTTCCCCACCTGGCCAGCATAGAGCAAAGCCAGTGGTAGCAAGGTCAAACTATTGGCTGAGAGTGAAGGATTTGCTTTTAGTAAGAGCTATTATTGAAGAGGGCTTTTTGCGAATGAAAAAGCAAAGCACTCTAAAGAATCATTTCAATTTTCTAAATGAAAGCTTTCTTAATCAGCTTGTTTCTAAGCAGAAGTTCTTTTCTAAAAGAGTGATGTTTTGTTGTTTTGATTATTTCAAAATGTGATGGAAGTCATTATGTAGTTTTAGGACCAATTCTACCTGTCCGAACATTCTTAAACAGGCAAGCATCTCTTCGTCTTTAAGAGCTTTATGGTTTATTTTTATAAGTATATAGGGATTGATTTGATCGTTCAGGGATGGAAATACATGTATGTATTAGGTCCTAGTTAAGAAAAACACTACATTTTCTCTTTGTGATATGAGTTGTATAGGTTGTGTTGGTGGTGGCGTCTGCGGTCTGAGGGGTATGTGGGTGAGGGTGCTACTAGTACTTTTGGGTCCTGTTGTGATTGCTATTAGAGTACATTTTAGTAAATTGGTTGGTACATAGTAGTTTTTCTAGAACTTCAACATTTGTAATGCTTATTCTTTACCCATTTTAAGAAAATTTATATCAGATGTAGATTTGCTGCATAAATTAAAACCAAAAAAGAAAGGTATACATGCAGTGCATTATACATCTAATGGTCTATGAAAAGTGCACTGATAGTGGCCAACTTGAAATACATCAGTGATAACGATGTGTGGGTAGAATTCAGGATGTTGATTGGGTATTCGAGAAATATGATTTGAGTTGGCTGGCTATTGAGGAGGCTACTGAGGTCTCCACGGAGCTCAATTGATGTATTAGATCATGACAGAAGGTGATAGAGCTATATACGTAATGGAGGCAGCATTCCCATGGAGTTTTGAGAGACAACATGTCACAAAGGGTGACAATATCTTGATATATGATGGAATGGCGTCAAGGGATTATGCTGTGGTTTAAGAGTAATGTATGGAACATTTTGTTGTTGATTGATGAGTAATGTTTGGAACTTGGTGGTTCAGCTTCGTGGTGGACGAGAATAGGTGATGCCATTTAATTCATTGAATGTTTGGATTTTCTTAGACATTAGGGCTGAGAATGGGTCCGATCGGGTTCGGACCCACTGGGATTCGGATCATCACCATCATCAAAGCTTTTTCCCAACTAATTGGGGTCGGCTACACGAATCTCGGTCTGTCATTCTGCTCTATTAAGGGCCATACCCTTAATGAGGCCAAAAGTCCTCATATGTTTTCTCACTACTTCCAACCATGTCCTTTGGACCTAACCCTTGCCTTTTTTGAGCCTTCCACTTGTATTAAATTGCACCCCCTAATAGGTGCTGTATTTGGTCTGTGCCACACGTGGCCAACCCACCTAAGTCTACTCTCCCTCATCTTGTCGCCTATTAATGCCACACCTAAATTTTCTTGAATGCATTCATTTTGAATTCTAGCCCCTTTTGTCTTGCCACTCATCCATCTCCACATCCTCATCTCCGCTACACTCATTTTGTGGGTATATTGTTTTTTGATACCCAAATTTTCCCTATAGAGTGTAAAGCTGGTCTCACAACTGTCCTATAGAACTTTCCCATCAGCTTCATCGATATGCATTGATCACATAAAATTTCGGTTGAACATCTCCACTTCGGTCATCCAGCTCTAATTTCATGTGCGACATCTTCCCCAATGTCTCCATTGTCGTGGATTATGGACCCAAGATATCGAAAGTGCGCTCTTTTTAGGATTTTTGGGCCATCAATTTTAATAACTTCCTCGTCTCTACTCTTATTATTACTAAACTTGTGTTTATATACTCAGTCTTAGTCGAGCTAATTTTAAACCTTTAGATTCTAGAGCATCCCTCCAAAGTTCTAACTTTATGTTGATGCCATTTTAGGTTTTATCAATTAAATTTAAAACTATGTCATCTGCGAACAACATGCACTACAATACTCATCTTGTAGGTTTGTTATCAAAAAATACTCATCTTGTAGGTGCCTAGTTAAGTCGTCCATAAGTAAGACAAAGAGGTATGGGCTCAATGCTGACCCCTGATGTAGACCTATTGTCATTGAAAACTCACTCGTCTCTCCACTAGTTGTTTATACACTAGTTAGTGCTCCATCGTATGTAGTGTCTGACGACTTCTTTCTTTTCTAACACCCACCAAATCAAATCTTGAGATACTCTATCATAAGCTTTCTCTAGATCAATAAAGTGTATGGCTTTTCCCTTTGTTTTAAACTTCTCAATCAGTTGTCTAAGTAGGAAAATAGCCTCGGTTGTTAACCTCTCTAGCATAAAACCGAATTGGTTTTCTGATACACTCGTTTCATTCCTTAGTCGTTGCTCAATCGCTCTCTCCCAAAGCTTTATAGTGTGGCTCATAAGTTTGATCCCTTGAAAGTTTGCACAATTTTGTATATCTCCTTTGTTCTTGTAAATAGGCACCACAATACTTTTCCTCCCTTTGTTTGGCACTTTCTTTGTTCTCAGCACTTTGTTGAACAACGTGGTCGGCCAGTCAATGCCAATCTTCCCCATGCACTTTCAAACGTCTATCGGGATACCATCTGGTCCTAAAGCTTTTTCTATCTTCATCATTTTCGAAGCTTCTTTCACTTCCAATATCCCAATCCTACGAATGTATCTATGACCTCCGCCCTCATTTATGCTAACGGTTCCTTTTATTGCTATGTTCCCATTGTATTCGTCATCTAATAATTTTTGAAAATAAACTCTCCACTTTTCGTTAACCTCCTCATCATTCATCAAGACCCTTTGATCGTTACTCTTAATGCATCCCTATTCTTTTTCTCTCACATTTTTCCAAATTTCAAAACATCTTTTTCACCTTTTCTTGTTCCCAGTTTACTCTATAGATTATCATATGCATTAAGTTTAGCCTTAGTTACTATTTGTTTTACATTTTTCTTAGCTTTTTTATATTCTTCTTAGTTTTGGTCATTTCTATCACATTGTCAAGTATTTATAACATGATCATTTTTCGCTAATGGCCTTTGAACCTCATCGCTCTTCCACCAAGTTTTATTGTCGGATCTGGTTTCGGGTTCAAAAAGTATACATGGGATCCAGATCTGGTCTGGACCCGAAAAGTATGCATGGGATTCAGATTTGGATCAAGACTTGATCAGATCCAAAAGAATTATTTTATATCCAAAAAATAATATATAACAAAAAATACTATATAGCATATGTATATATAAAATAATATAATATTTTAATAACTGGGTCGGATCCAGATTGGATCCACTTGTAGCCAAATCCGATCCAAATTACTATTCGGATCCAAAATTTGAATCCGGATCCAAATCTTGGTTCCATACCTGCATCTGGACATGGTCCGAAACTCGCCTTTCGGATCCAAACCAGGTAAATTCTCAGCCCTATCAAACATTTCCTTTTTCTTTTTTTGTATGGATCCTAGTTCCATTTTTTCTTTTTTATCTCTCTTTTCTTTTCTTTTTGTTTTTTTTGGGAATTGATGTTTCATTTAGAGTCAAAGACTCAGTGTTGGACTTTGGCTTTGTGCGATATAAGTAGACTTGGTTAAACAAGAAAATTTCCATTCAGTGTATTGATTTGGTCTAGTTTGCACATCATATTGAGTACTCTTAAACTTGGCTGATGTAGTTCCATAGTGATTCTCTTTTACTCACAATTTTATGTGAGTCAAATAAACTTGGGTGAGGCTGAGTTTTGGAATACAGGCACAAAGCAACCACGCATGGGATGCCTGTAATATGTATGACAATACATTTCTCTTGCAATGATGTATGTCTTGGTGGCTTTCTTTGGGTCATTCCTCTTGCTTTCTCTTTCGTCCTCCCTCCTTAATTGTCGCCCCCTCCTCTTCCCTTTCTCTCTCTCTCAAGCTAGCCTCTTTCTCAGTCTCTTGGTCTTGCTCTCTCCCTCTCTTGCCCTTTCTCCAGGTCACCTTACTCCAAGCCTCATTGGCTCTTATCTTGTCCATCCCTTACATTACTTTGTTATCCTCTTAGTTTCTATTCGAGTCTTCTCTCTTTGTCTCTTACTCTCTTTGTCTCTTTTAGTTTCTAGATCTTCTCTCCCCATCCTACTTTTTGTTTCTCTGTTCTCTGTGTCTTCACTTCGATCATTCTCTCTCACTAATTTGTATTTTAACTCCATTGTAATTTTTGTTTTAATATTTTTTAATTTTTTATATGGCATCTGTATTTAAATTTTGTCACTGATACTTATTTATTGAAATAAGCTTCACAATTATCTAGTTATGCTCTTTTTCGAGTTATTGAATCGACTCACTATTGTTGCACAAATTATTGAATGGAATCGTCGTTATTTGCAAGAACTATAGAATAGGAATTAAATTGTGAACAGATTTTTTTGAGCGCGAGCGGAATCTTAGTTTTAGACTTTGGAGTGAGGATGTATGACTGCTACACTAAGCATGCTGTACTAAGGACTTGCATGAGTTCTGACTAGACTTGGTGGCTTGCCAGGTTTAGTCTGTGTCCCTTGTCCATCAACTGAGGCTAGTAAATGGTCCAGAGAGATTGTTTACTTTCCTGGGATTATTTTCCACCATGATTATCTAACTTTGTATCTCTTAAATTGGGTCTGGGTATCTCTTAAATTGGGTCTGGGCTGATTTGGACTTCAATTATAAAAGGAAAAGAAGATATACTTTTCCTCATTTATTAGGTGCTACAAATTCGGGGCATGACCTTGAAAGATCATGAAAGATCATTAAAGCACATCACGCTCTTGGGCCTTGAATAAATTTGATTGATATATAGATGCAGCTTAGACCCTACTCATTGACGCTTGATTATTAGAAATTTGGAATTTCTATTATCCATTGCTGCGTTAATACTTTCTTTCTTTGATTTAAAATACTCCATTACTCGCTGGGCTTGTAAATATTTGTATTACCTCTAGATATAGAAAGTAACCAATGCGCCCCCATGTTGTAATGTCCATAAGATGCACTCAGATGTTAATATTGCAAAAGTGCCTTGGGGGTTTAGAAATATTGGTTCGGTAAGAATAGCATCTTAACAGTGTCTCTAGAGATTTTTTTGAGCACTTGAGAGGGGCTTGGGTGTGTGTGTGTGGTGGAATTAGTGAGTGAGATTTGAAAAGGCATTTTTTGTGATACCAATTCTCAAATTAGGAATTGCTGGGATATTGTTGGCGACTTCACATATGGTTTGTTCACCTTTATCTGCAAAAGGAACAAAACTATTGCGTAATTTGGTTTGCAAGAGGCTATTGCCTTGTTGTAGGAGGCATCAATATGTAGACTTGTGTTCTCACTGTGTTGCGTGTGTGTGCATGCGTTTGTGCACTTACACACAGTGTGCATGCATGTGTGTTCTTACGCCCACATGCACACATATCTTTGTATGTGTGTGGAAGAGATTATATAAAACAATAGGCTTCTACTGTAGCATGTGTGCTTGTCTGACCCCAAGTTTTGGTCACAAGTGGACATGTGGATGCAATTGGGGAAAAATGAGCCCCCATTTTTGTTGAATACATACACACGAATATAAAGTAATATTATGAGACTGCTATGTGCATGCGTGCGTGCGTGCCTGCATGCGCATGTGCATCTGTTGGGGGCTACTTGTTAAACCTATTATTTTAGTGGTCAAACTAGTTTGTTGAGCTGACTGGTCTCTCTCTCTCTCTCTCTCTCTCTCTCTCTACTATAGCATGTCATTTGGAAAAATAGGTGCTTGTCTGACCCCAAGTTTTGGTCACAAGTAGACATGTAGACGCAATTGGGGAAAAATGAGCCCCCATTTTTGTTGAACGCATACACACGCACATAAAGTAATATTATGAGACTGCTATGTGCGTGCATGCGTGCCTTCATGCGCATGTGTGTCTGTTGGGGGCTACTTGTTAAACCTATTATTTTAGTGGTTGAACTAGTTTGTTGAGCTGACTGGTCTCTCTCTCGCTCTCTCTCTCCTCACCAAATCAGAAACTGATTGGTATAGTGATAACTCTAATGAGTAGTACCTGTCGAAGGTGGTCATTTTCACTCAAACTAACAACATCATCAACAACAACAATACAATAATGAGGATGATGATGATAATATTATAAGAAGATCAATAACAGCCGCAGCAGAAGCAACTGGTAATATATTAAAAAAAATCGCTCGTCCAGGTATCACTTAATATTTTAAGTTTCTGGACCACTTGAATGATCTATGCAGGTTTTGTCCAGGTACTTTCTTTATATGGTTGGATATGCAGGAGAAATACATGTCTGTGCTTGAGTGGCGCAAATGTAATCGTGTTATTGGGGGTTTTATGTTTCTTTATTTTCTAATGGTTTTCTGCTTGTTTGCAGTGGCATTTGATTCTCCAGGCGGGACTTCTGAATCCAATGCATAAAGCTTCTTCACCTTGAAGTAGAAAGGACCGAATGGTGTGGGAGGCGGCAGAAGTTTCTTTTACATGGAACAAGGTATTGTTTGTGCACAAGCAGTTTTAGGATGAGTTAATGTCTGAAATCTGTCCTTCGTATTATTAATTAATTATCTTATGTACCATAGTTTGATAGGTTTTGAGCAGTGGAGATTACCAACAACAAAAGAATGTGTATCCCTTAGGCCTTTTACTTGTTTTAAGGTGTGGCTGCAGCTTATAATTTTTATGGGCAAACCATGGCTAATGCTGTAATAAGAATTTGTCGACTTCATTTACTGCTGCTAGCTACTCACATGTTGATGGCTATTTTACATTATTAAGTTGATAATGGCTTTACCTTCCAACCTTCTTGTTAATTTTCTTGGTGGCTTTATAATTATTCTCTAATTATTTCATGGTCCCAAATTGTTGTGCATAGACCTTTTATATCCTGTTATTATTTGTTTTGTATGTGAACTTTTATTCTTCGTTTGGGTGTGTATGGTGTGGAAGAGGCTCACATTGTGTGCATTTTATCATATTGCAGAACATGACGTGTGGCATTACAAGTTTCTCCATTTGTATTTTCTTTTTAAAGTTAATTTGCCACATCTATGTAGGACCCATGATGAGGTTTTTATTCACTAGAGGTCGATTTATCTTCACGGATCCTCGTCTTCTGGGGTCTTGTTTCTGGTCTTGGTCAGATCAGTTGCACTTTGTGGTGACACAGAAACACAATGCAAATTTAGGAATATTAGAGAGGCGTACAATCCCTCATTGGAGCGTCTTTCTTGTTCACACGAAAATTTGGCTGGCTTTCAGCCCCCTCATTGAAAAGGGTGTGGTTTGCATAAGGTTGCAACCTCAAAGCATCAAAGGAAGGTACACTTCCAAACTTTCTCATGCGATGTAATTGTGGTGTCGCAAATTCTTAGGATGCTGAGAGAATCTAGTTATAAAATTTTAGACTCAAATGGTTCAATTCAAACAGATCTATAAACACGTGAAAATTTTGAAAATGGACGGTCTAGATAATGCGTTTCAAGATATACTATTTTTAGCACTTAAGATCTATATATATTTTTTTCTTCTTCTCTATATCTATTCATCACGATGTCGAGATGATCAATTAGATGTTTTTCCAACATCAAAACAACCTTTTTTTTTCAAAGGAGGTGCACTTTAATTCTACCTTTTAAGGTATCAACCTTATATATAAACTTTTTCCAACTGAAAATGATGAGAGATACTATGTAAGTTGTGAATTTTTCCAAGATTCCCCTAAGACGAGTGAATGTTTTCTAAGCCCTCTAGTGGCATTCGAGGAGTTGTCCTTTAGATTTCATGTTCCCTAGAAGGCAAACACCCCCAATCGTGTTTCGAGATTCTCCACAAATGGTGGAATTGCCTTAACATGAGATTGGGCTGGGGCTTTGGCGGTAGTATGCCCGAAGTATGTGGTTCTATTATTATCAAGAGGTAGGGGTTTAAATCCCCACTTGACTTTACCTTTTTTTGTTTTCTTTTAATGGCTTTTAACATTTAATTCGCACCAAGTTGATATTTTGAATTTTTTTTAATGGCTTTTAACATTTAATTACCACCAAGTTGATATTATGAATTGGGCTAACTTACTGTATCTGGATGATGACCTCTTGTTCATATATCCAAGGCCTCCTTAGAACTCCTAGAAACATGGGGAATGGGGATCCAATCAAAACTGCAGTTGCTGAGAGGGTAGATTGGGAGATCCAGCTAAGATAAAAATTTTTGGGCTAGTTTGGATGTTTGATGAAAGAATATTGATTTTGGATGTTTGATGAAATAATATTGACTTTGAGAATGCTTGCAATTAATTGAAATTCTTGTCATTTTATTTTAGGAAAATTAGACGTAAAAATGCCTTTTTTGATGGATATTTATAAAAGTCAGGATAATTGTGAAATTTACATAGATGTCCCTTTTGTTTTTTGAAATTATTATTTTTTTTCTCAAATTGCGCTTAAGTTTAGCACTTAGAGCACTGTAATAAGGTCGTAGCATTGCAGTAGCAAAAATAATGCAAAATCTTTTTTTTTTCTTTTTTTAAAAACAAATACTAGTTCCGTTACCAAACATGTTTTCTTTTCTTAGAAAATCAACTTTTTTTTTTGGGAAAGTTCTTACAAAATCAAGTTGCGGTAGTCATAGCACTGCACTGGTTTTTGTTTAGGAAAAAAATAGAAAAAAGGATTTTGTTTGGTACTGACAGTACTTAACTTGATTTTGTAAGAAAAATCAAGAAAATGTTTGGCACTCACAGTACTGAAATGGGTTTTTTATTTAAAAAAAAAAGATTTTGTTTGGTATCGAGAGTATTGAACAAGACATTAAGATGACATTATTCAGACATCAAGATGCATGGACATGAGAAAAAAATGGATTACAAGTTTTGGAAGTTGTGTATTTTGAAACAATTTTTGTACCATCAATTTTCAAGATTTTCAAGTTTTCATGGATCTGTCAATCTACACTATTTTTGAAGCTTTAAACTTTATAAGTAAAGATGAAAATATAGTTTAAGGCTATTACAAAGAATTCCAGTATTGAAACCACATTTCTTAACACTCTATACAAACCGCACTCTTTACCTTCGTTTTACTGTGCTGATAAACTGTTTAGCTGTCGAAAATAATATTAGAAGCATATTTCCGTATGCGTCTGTTTGATTACTTAAACAGTAAATCTTGACATGACAGATTTGTTTCTTCGTTTTTATTGTATAATTGAAAAATTTTACCAACGTCGCTGACCCCTTTTTTTAAAAGGATTCATCAAATAAATTTTGTGGAGAGAGAGAGGGAGGGAGCATAATTGCTGGGGTACTAGAATGTGGATAATAAAGAGATTGGTTGCATGTCATGGGATATGCTTCAAAAAGCCAATCTCTGCAAGAGACGTGCAAGCACATTCTCCAAGTTCACTTTTTTCCTGTTTTCATCAGATCTCCAAGTTTAATGTGGAGGGAGGGTGTATAATCAAGTATTAGTCTGTGGATAATCAATCTTCGGTATATTAGAGAGGTTGGTTGCATCTCATAAGATCATCATCATCATTTTAGCTTTTTTCCAATTAATTAGGGTCGGTTATATGAATCCTAATTCTCTATTATGCTTAAGTTTGTCAGGATTCATGATGGGTTTTAGTAAAATTTTACGTTAACTGTCTTACCTAACACAACCATATACCTTTACCTGGGAATGGGATGGGTTAAGAGAAGGTTTAAGGTCATCACCCTTCTTAGTCCTTGCATCATGGGATGGGTTAAAAGAAGGTTCAAGGTCATCACCCTTCTTAGACCTTTCATCTCATGGGATATGCTTCAAAAAGCCAATCTTTGTCATTTTTTCCTGTTTCGATCAGATCTCCAAGTTTAATGTATAAAGCATAGCGTTGATGCCATTTCAAGATTCTTTGCTCTTCAAACCATCAAGCAAACAAAAGAAGCCCTAAATATATTCTGCCGAGCTTAACAAAGAAGTATTAGAATATAGTCTTCAGCATATCAGCAAAATTTTTGTAATAGTATGATACCAACCAGATTTTACATGCCATAGCGCTTGTTGTCCCCTACCAAAATCTAAGAACTTGCAATAAAACCTTAATGGAGCAATTTGCAAATGCATTTATATTTGCCTTTGGATACAAATTACGATGATGTATAATTTTTTCCTCAATAGTGGCATTTACAGGAAAGGATTCAATCTTTTTAAGAAATAAAGTTTTTGATCGGAATCAGAATCAAACCGAGGGACCCTTTCTTAGAAGCGACCTAGTCGAGAGGAATTTTAAGTACATCAACATTAGTTAAAGTTAACTTTGTTGGAAGCTCAACAAGAAACCTCCACCAAATTTGTGGGTGTTAGAACAGTGATAGATTTACTACAGACTGAAGCAAAAACTCTTCTCATAAATTAAAGTGACATCCTGATTTGTTGAAATAAAAGCCAATTAAAGGGCGAGATTCCTCAGATCCAGTTTCAGTAATTAAATTGTTAATGAAATGTACATGTGTTGCCATTGATTTTGAACAAGAAACCACATTTCTTAGAAACTCATCTTAAATAACCATATCATTAGTCAGTGTTATCATCTGCAGGCAGTTAATGCTTTATGCGGCCGCATCGATGGGCTCAGAATATATAGGATATGATTCTAAAACAGTCCTTACCCCAGCTAAGTATCAATGCAATATCGCCTGACAGACATCTACTTAAATCCTATTCCACTTCGATTTTGCACGAAAACAGGCCTAAACCGATGTATTGCTCTAGTTTAGTATGTTTGGAGGCGAGTGAGAATGATTCAGCTGTCCAAATATATTACTTACCATTAGTTTAGCTGATCAGTTTCTACTATATATGAATTTATTGTTCTGTTGAGGTTATTCATCAAATTAACGAATGAGGAATATCCTAGTGGACCGAAACGAGAGAGGGGAGTAGGCCACTTCGATTTTTTCTGAAATTTCCTTTGTCGAAATTTGTGTGTGCAGACTTTTAACATGTTTATCCCATTTTGAAATGTGCATAGGTATTTAAGTGGGGATTGCATATCAAAATTGGACAGGATTTAGCCAGACTAGTTTTGAGAGGAGAGAATCGCAGTAACTAGTGGTGATTGCATGTCAAAACCAGATAGAAATTGTCCAGAAGTTGTGGACAGTAGTTTTAAAAGGAGAGGATTGCAATAACATATGCAAATAGTAAGTAATGAATTTCCATTTTTTGAAGTGAGTATTTAACTGTGGTATTTAAAGATTGCATTACGATTAGTGAATATAAAATACAGTAAGTGGTTTGTATGTTTGTAATGCAATATGTATATAAGTAGTGGTTTTCCGATAGGAAAAATGTCTGTAGTGCTGTCAAAATAAGTAAAGCCTCAATATGTATATTGTAACACATTATCTAAACCGTTTATTTTACCATAAAAGTAATTATTCATGAATCTTTAAGATCTGGACTATTTTTTGAGCTTCAAAGTCATAGTGTTGGAAATTGATTTTAGTGTCATCTTGGAGATTTTTATGCCTAAAGCGCTTTTCAAATGAGGATTTGAGGTGAGGCTCTACTTTATTTTCGAAAAGACTAGGTCTTATAGAAATTGCATCCTTTTCGATAAACAAGCTTCCATGATGGATTTTTGTGGTGCACCTTTAATTCTATATTTTAAGGTTGCAACCTTATATAAACTTTTTCCAAATATAATTTCTTTCTACATTATGAAAAATATAAGCAAAATGGTCAAAGGTACCTAAAAAATTTGAAAATTCAATTTCCTGGTTAAATTGGTGAAGTTACCAGCATAGTTATGTTTTTTCACTTGGGTACCTCCTTTGCAATCCTTTGCAATCCTTCGCAATTTACGGGCGTAGTTTGCATAAGGTTGCAACATTAAACAATCCGACTAAGGTGTACCGCCAAACTTTATTACGGGATGTAATTTTGATGTACAAAATTCTTAGGATGGTGTGAGAAATTACTTTTATCACTGATTATAAAATTTTAAATTTTAAAGATACTCCAAATCAATCAAATCTATAAACGCATGAAAATTTTGAAAATGGACGGTCTAAGTAATATGTTGCGATGTACTATTTTTAAAACTTGAAATCTCTTTTTTTTTTTTTAGATCTATACATCTTGATATTGAGGTGATCGATTAGATATTGTCAAAAAATCCAAAAAAAAAACCATCGATTAGATGTTTTTCCAATATCAAAACAACCTATTTTTGAAGGATTTTAAAGGTACATTTTAATTCTATATTTTAAGGTGTCAACCTTATATAAACTTTATCCTTAAATTTGCCCTATTGTGGGTTTAGAACCAAGGGCTTTGATAATTTAGCCTACTTGCCTAGCTTCGAACCAATAACTTGTTTTGGTTTATCTTGTTTTATCTTTGGTGTTAGAACAAGTGAGAGGCATTCACACTTAAGTCACCTGACCTAAATATTGTAGACACCCTTTTGTGTTGAAATATCTAGTTCCAAGTTTTGAAACTGGGTCTTGCATGATAATTTAGCATGGGTTGGACCAGATAAAACTCCCCCATTATAGTCAAGGACTTCTTTAAAAAGTAACAAACTTGTGGTAAATTAGACGATTTACCCACCTTATTGGTTTCTTTTGTTTTTACCATTAATTATTCTGGTATTTCCCCCTTTTTTCCGTGAGAAAAGAAACCATAAAGCCAAGTTATAAGGGTATGGTTTGTATAGAGCCGAAGTTCTAAACAATCAAAGTCGAGCACATCTTCAAATAGTGTCAAGAAATGTATTTTCAATACTGGAAATATTCGTGACAACCTTAAAATATGTTTTTATATTTAATTATAAAATTTAAAGCTTCAAAAGTAGTGTAGATCGAACATATCTATGAAAACTCGAAAATTTTAAAAATTTACGGTCCAAAAATGTATTACAAGATATACTATTTCCAAAATTTGAAATTTACTTTTTTCTCATGTCCATGCATCTTGATGTCGAGATGATCAATTTGAGGACATTTGGGCATCAATACAACCTCTTCTTGTAAAGTTTTTAAGGTGGGCTCTAATTTGATTGTTTTGAGCTTGAACTCTGTATAACTTTTTTCTTGCTATAAATGTATGATTTTTAAATTGGAAAAGTATATTATTAAGCGGTGGGCGGGTTTATACGATCATACTTAATTCCGTGGGCAATTACAAATCTACTTTTGCGAAATGGGCATCTCGCAAAAACTCATTAATATGAACATATTGATTTCAAGCTCTAAATAGATTGACATTATTTTTGGAGCTTCAGATTCTATATCCAAATGCGTGAATGGATTTGTAGACCATTACAAGGGTTTTCATGCCGAATCTGATTTATCCAGTGGGTTTTGAGACAGCCTTAGCAAATCTCATAAAACTGGTGCCAAACCGACCCTCATTTTCCTTTTTTTAGACAAAAACAATGAAAAATTTACAAATGATTATGTACAATAGGTGCACTTAGGTCTATTGTAGTCCTCTAGCATCAGACGCTAGGGACGTGTTGTAGCCTACGCAGAAGTCCTTGGAAAATAAAATCTCATGCAACGCCTATAGGCGAAAATGAACAGTACATTCACCTATATAAGCTTACCACCGTCTTATTTTTTGGACGGTGGGGAAAAATTGACGGCCACGGACCTACTATATCAGTTGCAGCACCGCCACAAATATAATAGATCCATAACGGTCGGTTTTTCCGTTGTGGGGGCGAAAATATTCACGTATAGGAGTTGGAAAGTGTTGTTCTTTACATTATCCATCATTTAGATCGCCGGCGAGGTGGTTGTGAAATAAAGGACGCCTAGTGTACTTACGTCAGTATTTTTTTGAATGTTCACTTTGTTAAAATGGTACATTGAGGAGCATGAACATGACAAAAAGGTAAAACGCAAGCAACCTAGAACAGCTAAAGCTCGCCTCATAGGGAACCTCCTTCCATTACTGCACAAGGGGAGAAGAAAATCGAGACAAAATTGAGCCGCACACAGTCATTTACACGAAAAATAAAAAAGAACCACTTACTAGGGATACTTGATGTTAAAATAAAGTGCAAGTGGGGTTTTATCTCTTGAGGTTTATGATTTCAAGTCAGGTTGAGTTTAGTTGGAGGCTAGGGTTTTGCGATCAAAGGTAAAGCCACATTTCAAAATCTTGCTACAAAATGTAGTTCCAGCACTATCAAACCAATGAGGCTTGGAAAACAACTTTCGCTCTTGATTACCAAATATGTAGCTCCAAAAATTGTGAAGGTCCAGTGATACATGAACACTTAGAAATGATAATTTAAATAATGTATTATATTATTTTTAGGGCATGCAATCATTGCTCTTTCTATATATATGATCGTTGAGATCGAGATTATCAATTTGAGGACTTCCTGTTGCCGAAGCTACTACTTCTAATAAGATCTGAGGTTGAAATTTACCTTTTTATTGTAGAGTGTAAGCGTGCACAAGCACAGTGCAATAATTCCTGCATCTCTGGGCTTCCGCTTCACATGATTAATGCATTTCCAGAAGAGGGATCCAACCTTTAAGGCATGGGTCTAGTGAAGTTATCGGAAAACCTCTGGTTGCTGCCGGAAAGCCATTAGGAAAGCGTTGGAGACAAGATGAAAAGGGATCTTTCTTTTATGCATTACTACTATTGTGACTTCGGAGCGGCGGCATATTTACATTGGCACTAGAAATGCAGGTGGTGATGGGTGGCTCTCGGTTAGTTGGAGAAAGAGGGGCAAAGAGGATGGCTGCCATCGCAACTAGAGGGAGGTTGGCAGACAGGCAGGCAGGGAAAACGCTGATGGCGAGTTGTGCAAGTCCAAGGTGGCATTCACGTGGCAGCATATCATCAGGGAAGAGAGCTTGGTTCCCGCCATATGGAATTTGGAAATTCAACATCCTTGACTTCAATGGCTTCCAGAACAAAATTTAAACAAATCTGGCTACCAATGTCGAACTCATGTTCCAAAGTGGAAGTTTTATCTTTGGTATAAAGACGTCACGGCTCACAATCAAACTTGGCCGTTGGATGTAATCAAGCAATTAGGAGTGTCCCATTAACCATGCACAAAGTTCAAGAGGAAGTATTTGAAACTTTGTGGCACAACCCAGGCTATTAGATTTTAAATCCGACGATTATGAGTGATGTGACCTCCTGGTAATAAAAGTAAATGATCTTATAGTATTCAAATCCTTTGAAAACAGAGTGCCATGTATGAGGATAGGCGACACATCACGAGGCTCAAGAGTTGATAAGAGGCCTGACCTCAAGCCCAAAGCCCAGTTACCGTACAACGGTATAGATTTGAGGACCTTGATACCCCAAATCCTGAATTGAGGTGACTCTAGAGTGCAAGAGGCATTTAAATTGAATGGACTCTGGAGGCGTGGAGCATTGATGGCCATGATTCATCGAGAAAGGTCTGTAATTGGGCATTGGAGAATGCAGAAAGGAAAAGAGGCACCACAGACAGTTAGATAGGGGGACCCTTTGTTTCCCTTCTTGTTTCCCATTGTGGCTGAATTGTTGAGCCAAATGGTAAATTGGGTTAATAGCCTTCTCTTGGGTTCAAAGTACCGAATGATGGATTGATAGTATCTCATTTGCGATATGCAATTACATGCTAATTTTTTTGTAAAACAACCAACAATTACATGCACAATCTTTTGGCTATTCTTGCATTGCTTTGAGGTGGTTTTAGGGTTAACACGAAGAAGACAAAGCTCATAGGTGTCCTCTGCCATGGAGAGATTAGAAGCCCTGCAAATCTAATGGGCTGGGGCATAGACGGCCTACCAAATAAGTACCCAGGGCTAGGGCTGGCTACGGGACAAGCTTCGGTCAAGGCTAGCCCGAACCTGGTCCCTATAGGGGGCCGGCTAGAGCATGGCCCAGATCGGACCGGGCAAAGGAGGCCCTAGCCAAGACCAGCCATGGCTTGTTAGGACTGGGCTGGGCCAAATACAATTAAAGCAAAAAAGAAAAAAATAAGGAAAACGGGGCTGGGCCAGGCTGAACCCATCGGGCCTGACCCTCGAGCCACATTTTGTGGCACATGCCCTAGTTTTTTAGGGTCAGGCCGGGCCGCCAGGCTCATTGCCAACCCTACCCAGGGCTTTTTCGTTCTGGTGGCAGATTACCAAGGTCGGATGGGTCATTGTTATAAAGCTATTCTGAAAGAAGATTTACAAAAAGCAATGTACCTCTCACTGGAAGGGAGGATCACTCTAATTATCTCCACAATGTTGAATCTTCCCATATATTATATGTCCAAGTCCCTTGGATGGACAAGCACTAGAAGGTCTAATGAGAATTTTTGGAGAAAGCATGAACAAAAGATAAGGTTTTGCCCAGTGAAATCGACTACCGTTTGTGCGCATCAGGGGCTGGGTTGACTGCAAATCACAAAACTAAAAGCCTATGAATGAAGCCCTGTTAACGATGTGGTGTGCTAGAATACTGGCTGGCATTTATGGTGCAAGGCACACATCACCAAGTATGATGAGGGCCTTACAGGTCCTTGTTCAAAAGAAATGGCAAGACATCGGGGTTGGGAATAGTGCGACTACAAGCTTTTGGTTTCATAAGTGGCTGGGTGATCACTCCATTGGCATCTAGCTCCCAAAGGTCTTCATAAGAGCAAGTGCACCTCAAGCCACAATTAAAGAAGCAGTCTCCATTGAACTTTAGGGCAGATTACAACAGCTATATTGCTACCCAGATAATGCAGACCAGAGTAATCAGTATTATTGCTATATATAGTGATAGAACATTGCAAGCTCTCCCATTTGAGGCAAGGATTGCGCGTTTCCAATCCCACACAAAATGCAGGTGTTTGGATGGCTGGATTCAATGGAAAAATTGCTGACTGATAACCAGATGGCATACCTAATATTTGCCTAATATACAAGAAAAATGCCAAAACGGTGTAATATCACCTATTACATTTCTTAATTCCCCAAAGTTTGTGGTATTGGATACTTAAAACCTTTTTAGAATTCAACGGGTATTCTCGCGCTTGATACGAGTGTGGAAGGATAGAAGCTACTGCAATAACAGTACTGTGGGAAGTGTTGGAGGAGGAGAACTGCAAAATATTCGAAGGAGGTTCGATGGATATCGATACCCTAAAAACCACGATTATGGCTACCGAAATCTATAACCCTCGACAGATAAGGAACTGTGGGGTATTACTAACACTATCTCCTTTCACGCTTTAATGGAGTGGTGAAAATGGGACTATGGAGAAGGCCAAGATTGAATAATGGGCAGCCTTCGTTCCGTTGAAGGAGTGATCCAACTAAATTTTGATGGAAGTTCACAAGGTTGGGAAGTGGTAAGAGATCACATTGACAGATATATTGTAACCTAATCTGGTACATGCAGTGTGTGCACTGCTAATAAGGCTAAAGCTGGATCCTTTGTGATGTAGGAAAATGCCAACAAAAACAACTAACTGAGGGGTGATCCAACCAATGCAATTAATGGGCTAAAGGAAAACAATGCATCCCTTGGCATTTGATCCCAATTCTTAACAAATTAAGAACGCCATCAAAGAGAAAGGTACTCAATTTTCTCACATCTGTGGATAAAAAAACTAAGATGCTGAAACTTTGGCAAGAAAAGGGGCTGCCATGCTTCTTTTCCAGTCAATAGCTTTTTGAGGATTTCGTTTTTTTGGGTAATTCAGTGGGGAAGACAGCCGCCCGCCTGAACCCGCCTAGGCGGCTGCCCAGGGCCTGCGCCCCTCTAAGGGGCGGAAATGTCGCTCCTTGAGGGTATTTTTGAGTCATTTTTTTAATACTAAAGGGGTAAAATTGTGGATTTTAGATAATTTGAAACCTAAAACCTATTAGAGGTTATTTTAGAGAGAGAACCCAAAATTTTTTTTTTTCTACTGGGCCGCCCAGGTTCTAGGCGCCCGCTTGGGCGCTGAGCTGCCTGGACCCCCCCGACCGCCTAGGTGCCGCCTAGCAATTTTTGAAAGACTGGGCAGTGCAACATGTGCTGATACAAGTGTGTAAGCACATCAACAGATGGTGCTCGGGGCATGCAGCTGCAGCCATATGAAAGCTTCATCCGGTTTGTTATCCAAAGACTGAAAATCTAATCCATTGATTTCCACCATGTTGAAATAGATGATGATGAGCTCATTAGCACAGTACATGACACACGGTCCCAGTTGTTCAGTTCTTATAATGAATTCAGTGGGAACTCATAATCCAATGGACTAAATATTTTCCAAGGTCCATCGGATCATGGTAGTTTCCCAACATTAGCCTAGCAAGCCCATGATCATCTTTCATACTAATAAAAAGGAAAACTACTCTTTGTTAGCAGTCAGGTTTTCTGCAATTGGTTAGCAGCTCCCCAACCATCTAGTCAAACAAAGATCGGTCAAGTAGATGTAGCAATATGCGCAAAACTGTGGACTGTAGGAAAAAGTCTAAATAAGGTTGCAAACTTATATAAAAGTCACCTCAAAATAATATAGGAAAAAGTGTTCTGAAGTTGGAAAATCTTCCAATTGATCATCTCGACCTCGAGATGTATGGATACAGTGAAAAAAAGGAATTTCAAGTCCTAAAATTAGTGCATCTTGTAACAAGTTATCTGGACCATCTATTTTCAAGATTTTTAAGTGCTTATAGATCTGCTCAATCTGCACCATTTTTAAAATCCTAAATTTCATAATTGGGGTTGAATATAGATATTCAAGCCATTGTAAGATTTCTGACACCGAAATTACATCTTCCTATAAAATTTAGATGTGCACCTTACATTTATAGTATAACGTGAGCACCTTATACAAACCTCGCCCCTATATAAAATCACAGAAGGAAAACACTACCTTAAGGCCTCAAGAGCTTCGTAACCCTAAATGCAACACTACGCCCCAAGTTTGAACATTACACATATATATGTATTCATGCATGCATGCACAATGCAAACACTTGGGTTTCCTAATGTCCACTAGCAACTTCCCAACCATAATGGGAACAAATGTCAATCTGGGTGCATCGTTCTTCCTAGAGTCTGTCAAGAAAGACATCTAACAGTTGTAGTGATGCTTGCAATTTGTAGGAAGTTTAGTCAGTTTAAAAACTTAAATTCTATGGCCTTGGATTTGCTAATCATTGGGCATCAAAATTGAGTCCCTTCATCCATGTTTTTTCTTTAAATTCTATGGCTTTGGATTTGCTAATCAATAGGCATCAAAAGTGAGCTTTCAGGGAAGGGTATAGATATAAGGCAAGGTGTCAACCTTAAGTAATCAATGTAAGGTGCAACTCAAAACCTAACTGCAAGATGTAGTTTTGATGTGGGAAACCCCCTATAATGACTTACAAATCTATTTCACCCCTAATTATGAAATTTAAAGTTCTAAAAATGGTGCAGATTGAGCAAATCTATAAACACTTGAAAATCTTGAAAATGGACAGTCCAAATAATGTGTTACAACATGCACTATTTTTAAGACTTCAAAATCCTATTTTTTTTGATATCCATATATCTTGAGGTCGAAATGATCAATTTGAAAATTTATTGCATCGGAACAACCTTTTCCAGTAGGTTCTTGGGGTGTATCTTACTTTAATAGTATGAAATTGATGCCTTATATAAAACTTTTTCCTTTTTGAGAAATGATAGATTAGTAAAAGAAGGGCCACATTCATTGCACAATTGCCTCACCCAAAACCCAGCATAAGAAAGACTTCTCTGTTTGTGTACATCCAGAGTCATTGGCCGAATTAATAAATATTCAAGTAGCACTGATGAATTTCAAAGAGTCAATAGCTAAAACTACATCAACAAAAACATGTTAACAAGAACCACCAGTGAGAATTCACTATTCTATGTAGCAGCATCATAATCCAAATAACATGGAGATGAGGCTGTGTTTGATGCTCTACACAGAGAGAGAGAGAGAGAGAGAGAGAGAGAGAGAGAGAGAGAGAGAGAGAGAGAGAGAGAGAGTTCTTAAAATCTGTATAGTGATATAGAACTTTTAGAGCACCAAAATACAATGTATACCAATAAACAGGAAAATTCGCAATATTTTGAGTGGCTAGGCGAAAAAAATATAACCTCCTATTACAACTCAAAGCATCAATATAGGGGATATGCAGAGCACCAGGGTACCAGTAATAATAAACAGAACAATTCACAGTAATTTGGATGGATAGTTAAAAATCTAATCTCCATTACAAGACAAAATAACAATATAGTATCTCTCAAGACAACAATCTTATGATAGCTAGAGAAACTAACACTCAACTTTATGTTTTTTTATTTTTTTTTGGTAGTTCTCAACTTTATTTATTTACATTAGTAAGAGTAGGATATATATTACCTCATAGAAGCCGCAATCACCTAGTTACTTGAATTAAACTCCTTCCCTTAATGAGTATGGTGAGCTCTCCGAGCAGCAGAGTATGATGATACAGCTGATCCTGTCATGGCTATCGAATGCTTAGTAATGTCTATGCTTTTCTTGGTGGCGAGCCATATGATCCACAGGAACCCAACCCAACCTGCACCAAATGATCTGCTCTATGAGAGAGAGAGAGAGAGAGAGAGAGAGAGAGAGAGAGAGAGAGAGAGAGAGAGAGAGAGAGATGTTGTCAACTAAAAAGCTATATACCTGTGGCAACAAATACTGCAAATATGGTCACCAGAGTAACAGTGGAAATCACGAATGCAGCAATGGATAGAACTGCAATGTAAATTGCAGTTACACACGCAAAGAAAATTGCTAAGAAGCCACCAGCTGCTGCGAAAGACACGAAGAGCGATATTATAACTGCATTTGCTGTGGCCACAGACAAGAATAGCATGAAAGTTAATAGTCCTGTCAAAGCCAAGAGTGCGATTGCCCCCACCTGCAAAAGTATTTGATGACGTATAATACATCAGTCTCAGGATCAATAGTTTTCTCTCTGTTGCAAAATTAATACAGGAATTTATGACTGGAATCCCATGGTACACAATTCAAAAACAGATCACAAGTTTGTCTAACAAAGCACACCAAATAAACCACTAGTCAGTCTGATAGCAGTATGGTTTCAGCAGAGCTTTAGAGGTGGAGATTCAGAGATCATGAACTTCATTCAAGTTTCTTTTGATAGTTCTTTTTGTCCTTTTCATTATTGAATTTTAGTAGAACCTTGATAAACAGAAGATCCTAAGATTCAAGACCTGAGTATGCAACATCGGAAGATTTATTTGATAGACAACATGTTATGTTCTGTTTTGAATTGCGACTGATGCTAAGCTAAAACCACAGATTTTAAGTCAATATCCAATAAATTCCAACTAAATATCTCTGCTAAATGCACGAAAGTTCACTCCAGCTCCTTTGTTCTTTCAATAACAACTGAATCTACTCCTAAAGTTGCAATTGCCATGAAATCCAACTTGGAGTTGGACCTTGTAACGTCTCGATAAATCCAGTCCGTGAATCTCTACATAACACTAAACAAAGACACCATATTAAGATATAATACCTGGGGATCAAACAACAATCTTCAGCTACTGAAATCTTAATTCTTTTAAACCTAACTAAACCTATCCTCTGCATAATCAAGCCAATTGTCATTTGTTTGAATCAAATTCCCAAAAACACTCTTATGTAAATTAGATCCTGGAAATCCAGTGATCCAGCAAACACCTAACATGTTAACATGACGCATCAAATTTCCATATGACTTCAATTTGACAAGAGCAATAAAACGTGAGAGCTTAAAAAGATGGCACACTCCATCAAATGCGACAAGATAACTGAACATACATGCATTAAAGATACTTATTTCAACATCAAACTATCATTCAAACCAACTTGCAGAGCTTTAAAAATGGAAACTCCAAAGAAATTAACATGACTTAGTAATTGATCCATGGATCTTCAATTTTTGTTTTATTGCTTCGATCAGTGGGAAATAAAGGCCCCTAACCGTTTTTAGAAATATAGTTGGTGGTTTTGAATGCGTTAGCAGGAATGGAAACCTAGATCGGTAGCTAAGGCTCAGGTGGTGCTACCACCAGGACCTCAACTCCAAACCCAGGTATCTTCAATTTCAACTGTGATTTCTAACAAATCTTGATGGGAAAACCCAAAATAATACAAAACATTCTAGCAGTTGGAAAAGCAAATACCTAGGAAAAAATATGACAATTAGAAGAGCTCCAAGATGGGAAAAGAAAAGAGGAAAAGATTATCAAACCCCAAAATTGTGCATATCTAAGCAGTAGTTTTTGCAAATACAACCTGAAAGCTCCAGAAATAGAAAATCCTAAATAGAAGCATCAGAGATGGAAAAAAACTGCACAAATTCTCAACTGGGTTACATGTACTACACAAAACCCCACAAGGAGGACACCTAACCCAAACATATCAGCAAGAGAGAGAGAGAGAGAGAGAGAGAGAGAGAGAGAGAGAGAGAGAGAGAGAGAGAGAGAGAGAGAGAGAGATAGAGAGATACAAAACCAAAACATGGGTTCTGAAGGCAGGACGACACATACCGAGATCACAAGGAGCCCACGCCATGGCCCTCCCTTTTTCGTCCAAAACAGTAGCTTCTGATAAGAATTTACAGTCCCTTCTTTAAGAGAAGGCCCATTTTCCACAAGGGTCCTCTTTATCCTTCGGAAAAGAGGGGCCTGAGACTTTGGATCAGGAAAAATTATTTGCCCCATTATATGGTGAAGAACCCTGTATAATGTTTCTTCTTCCTTCACGCTCTCTATCTCTATAAAGCGAAGCTTTTCAGAGCTTTCGTCCATGGAGGCCCCTGTCTCGCTCTTACCATTCGGCCTCTCCTCTTCCATTACCGCCCTCCTCTTCCCCTTCTTCTCCACTCTCTTCCAATCCTTCTAGTCTCTCCCCCCAGTCCCTCTCTCTCTCTCTCTCTCTCTCTCTCTCTCTTTGCATCAGTAATTTACAGTCTCTTCAGATATCCACCAAATACTGTCTTGCTCACTCGCACACAGGAAAGCTCATTTCGACAGTGGAAGAGGACTGACCAAGTTATCTCTCGGTTTGCTAAAAATGATAAATTAATGATAGCCATTTGTTCTCCCGAGGGACCATTTATTAGTCCGTTTTTAGATTTAATCGAACGAACGTGCGATGGTTTGTAAAAGTTATTATTATATTTAGACAAATAATTATTTTTATAAATAATTTTTATTAAATTTTTATAGATAATTTTTATAATGATATTTTAAAAAAGATGCCATTTGTATAGAGCTTAGGCGCTAGACAATCAAATTAGAGCCTACCTATCTTCAAATAGTACGTGGTTTCAATATTGTAAATCACTATAATAGTTTTAAAATATATTTTTATCTTTATTTATGAAGTTTAAAGCTTAAAAATGAGGGTAGATCGATAAATCTATGAAAATCTTGAAAATTGACGATCTAAAAATGCATTACAAAATATATTAATCTTTAAACTTGAAATCTATTTTTTTATTATGTCCATACATCTTGATATCGAGATGACCAAAATTGAAGATATTTGAGAATAAAAAAAACCTCCTCTAGTGAGATTTTTGAGATAAGCTCTAATTAAATTGTGCTCTATATAAACTTTAGCCGTCCCTCACCCCAATTATGTAATAGGCCTTCTTTGGATACAAAATGAGTTACCGGTTAAACAAGTAAACCGGTAAACCATTGCCCGTCCAGCAAAAAGCCCGACAATCGTCCAACCACCATCCATTAAGCCACCGCCCGGCCCAAACCTCTTAACTCTCTCATCAAAAACCTGTTTTCTCTCTTTACTGTGAGTGAGTGAGAGAGGGCTTGAAACTTTGAATGCATATTATAAAAGAATCTCACAATATCTATCTTTCTTTATCATTAACCCCTATACTAAGCCCCAATATATGGAAGAAAAGCATTATGTATGGAAGAAATTGAGATTCCCAACTTTATAGGCATTTGCCAGAACAGTTGAAAATTATATCTCAAACCTGCAAATGGGTTTGCACTAAAAAACTTCGATAAATAGTTTAATCATTTTATCTTTTTTAATATCTAACTCAAGGGAAAATATGAAACCCACAAAAAACAAGTTTCAGGCTTTAGAAAACGCACTCAGCAAAGAAGTTATACTCAACTAGAGAGAGAGAGAGAGAGAATGAAAACTAAATTTCCTATTAATTTAAGAAAAACCGAAAAGGTTCAACCAGTGTATCTACCCAACCATGAGAGAGAGAACATAATCACTGTAACAATTAGCCCCAACCCCACCAAAACCTCAAAAGTGATATCCAACAAGAAGGAACAGAGGTGATAAAGTTCCAATGAGAGAGAGAGAGAGAGAGAGAGAGAGAGAGAGGTGTATAGAATTGAGTTGTTACAGCGAAACACATGGAGTCCGCAATCCAGATGGGAGGGAATGAGGTGCTTCAGCAGGGAGATTTGCAAGTAATAGCCCTAATCATGTTGTACTCAAAACTTCAAGTCCATTTCCAAAGCCACCATGACCGACTTCTTTTAATCTTTATAACTTCGAACTTCTTTTTGGTGGGTTTATTTGTTCATATCTTCACGGCCTCTCTCTCCTCTCTTCGTCTCTCTCTAAAACAATTAGGTTTCCATTGGATATGGAGAGAAACGCCAGGTTGCCATGAGAGAGAAACGCTGTCGTAAAAATCAAGTTACCGAACTACTCGTTTTTACGACTTTTATTTTTGCAAATCTCAAGAAACCCAATCCAACGGCTCTTCGGATGGATCCTATGCAACCATTCCTGTTATGCAACCATCGGTGTGAGGGACCTATTCGATCCTTTTCCCTTTAAAATTAATGATCTATGAAAATGATAAAAGTATCACTTGTCATTCAATAATGAAAAATTGTAAGTGTAAAGCATCCATCTAGATGGATGCAAATAAGTGTTTCATCTAAAAACAATGAAAACTAAAAATTCAAATGTTTTTTATTAGGATTATTATTTCTAGTCTTTAAAATTTATTTCTTTTTTTTTTCCCCTCATATTCATGATCTCCATATTAGAGATTGTATGTCCTTAAAAGTTAAGTCCAAAATTCCATCTCAAAAATAGATATACATATATGGGCTTGGCCGCATAGAAACCGTTTCCTTTAATAATATCTATACAAACCATTGTTTGTAAAACCGGTCAGTTAGATTGGTATCGGCAAGGTACCAACTTCGGTTAAGGCCGATTTTATGGTACTAGTAAAAAGTCAGGTACCTCCAAAAAAAATTAGCACCAAAACCGGCCAGTTCGATGTCGAACGGGCCGTTTTAATTCAAAACCGGCCGGTTTCTGCTAACCGGTCTGGTTTACCGATATAACAAGCGATATAACATTCATAACGGTAGCATATTAAATAACGACTGTAATTTGACACATAGGTCATTATTTTAAACAGAACATGTGATTCACGTTTTGCAACCTTTTTTTATTCGATTTTCTGATTTGTTTTGTTTTTTTGGGTGAATTATTGCACTTATACACTTGAAATTTTCTATAACTGTTTATTGAATAAAAAGTCAAAGAAGAATGGTTTTTTGGTTGATTGAAATGGCGGATTTATGAAACAGTGAAATTTCCACCATTTTATCAATCCGAGCTTCAATAACCCATAAATATGCATGGAAATGGAGGGCTTTGATTCATTACTGAAGCCTTAAACTTTTTTTTCTATTTCGATTTATCGAAAAACTTGAATTTTGAAGGTTGATTTCGGCCAAAAATGCTGCTGCTCGAAGAACTATGCTCGATGAAAAAAAATTGATTTTTGATTTATGTATTGATCATTATTTATTGAATTGATCAGTTAATTTTGATCATCAAGGCTTCATCAATAGAATACATTGAGTATGTTGATTTATCGTTGAGTATATTTATTTATATGAAATTTTTTTTGCTGCGTTTTTGTTTTGAAAATTGCTTGACATGAAATATCTGCCATTTTTTGAAGAACGATCTCAACAGTGAATTGATCTTCATGATATTTGGGGCATTTTAATCATAATTGAAGTATCTATCATATCCCTATGTCAATTTGTTCAAAAAATGAAAGATTTGGGGTTGATTTTGACTCTAAAGTTTATGTATTCTTTGGCTTGATTTTAGGGTTCTTAAAAAAAAATTGTTTCATAATAAAATTATGTTTTTTTATTATTATAAAAATATGTTATTTGTGATGAATATGAGAAAAAATAGATTCTTTCATTTTAATTTTATATATTTTTGGTGAGCTTGTTGGATTGTTTTTAATGTTATAGATTTTTTTTTACAAAAATATATATTTTTTTGATGAATATGAGAAAAAAATTTCTTTCTTTTTTATGTTATATATTTTTGGTGAGCTTGTTAGATTGTTTTTAATGTTACATATATTTTTATAAAACTTGTTTTTTCTGATGAATATGAGAAGAAAAATTTCTTTCTTCTTAATGTTATATAGTTTTGGTGAGCTTGTTGGATTGTTTTTAATTATATATATATATATATATATATATATATATATATATATATATATATATATATATATATATATATATTGTGATGAATATGAGAAAAACAAAATTTCATTATTTTTAATGTTATATATTTTTGGTGAGCTTGTTGGATTGTTTTTAATGTTATATATCTTTTTATAAAAATATGTTTTTTTGTGATGACTATGAGAAAAAAATATTTCTTTCTTCTTAATGTTATATATTTTTGGTGAGCTTCTTGGATTGTTTTTAATGCTACATATATTTTTTTACAAAAATATGTTTTTTTGTGATGAATATGCAAAAAAAAAATATTTCTTTCTTTTTAATGTTATATATTTTTGGTGAGCTTGTTGGATTACTTGTATTGTTATATATTTTTTTATAAAAGTAAGGTTTTTTGTTCTACTTTCTTCTTCAGTGTGGAAATGTGGAATGAGTTAGTGTTGATTGAATAGTATTAAAACATTCATGTTTCTCGGTTAAGTTTCCTGTATAAAACAATGCATTCCTTGTGCTTTTGATAGGAAAATCATAGCACGTGGTAAACGTACTCCATTTTGTGCTACATTTTATCTTTCAAATCGTATCCTTTTGCAGGTTGGCCTGATTACATTTATCACAAATTTCCTGCCACATCTAGGTTGGACTTTGGAACAGTTACGACCTTGTTATATAACATTTCATTAGGCTAGGCTTTATACGTACCTATATATTTATTGCAACACTACTGATTGCTATTTAGTGAGAATCAATGGAATTACGGTAGAAGTCTTGCGAATTTGCAAGAATTTTCTATTGTTCTATTGAAGCCATGAATTGTCTGCACCTTATGATGCAACTTGATCCAAATGACTAATATATGACCAGTCTAGAAGATGAAAAGGAAAAAGAAAAATGACTCATATATGACTTAATCTAAGTTTTTCTATTTTTTTTAATTTTTTTTTTTAAAAATCTACTTGACCGCCCTGTTAGTCCGGTTTCGGTTCGAACCGCTCCCAACCTCATGACCGGTTAATAGTTCCGGTTCGATTTTGAGAACACTGATACAAACATATTTATTTGATGAATAAAATACCATAGAAAGTACCTCATATTTAGTAAATCTAGTGGTCACAACTCAGTTTAATATTAATCTTTGTAATTTGAAGACTTGTGAATTGTAGCTATCCCTTTATTTATTATACAAGAAGGTCACAATCAACATATGGCTTAAGGTACATCTTGAGTCTTGTAAATTGTTTTTTGAACTTTGACCCCCAATCAAAAGAAAATACTACCCGATTGTTAGATTTAACATCCAAATGTTGGTAATGATTATAATTTTCTTGTACTAAAAATAAATTATTTTATTTTACACTATATATTTTCCTAGTTCCCAAATTGCTTACTCAATCTCTCTCTCTCACTCACTTGAAGCTCAGTCTAACGGTGGAAGAGGAATGACCAAGTTATCCCTCTCTTTGCTAAAAATGATGATCAATGATGGCCCTTATTTTTAGAGGAACTCTATGTTAATGGATCTGTGAGATCATTTATCTATTGTACAAGAAGGTCACAATTAACCTAGTATTTTAAACTTGAAATTTAATGGCTTGGAATATATCTCGAATCTCGAAAATTTTTCTTTTGAACTTTGACCCCCATCAATGGTAGACTACCGACTGCCATAAACAGATGTAAGCTTATCATAAGCAGATGGACGGTTGAGATCTTTTGATAGGAAGCCTCTCATGTTAATAATTCAAACATATCCAATCGTTCACGGAGGTTAGTGCCACATTACATCGAAGTTCCCATCTATAAATCCCTATATAGACACGTGGTTTGAAATGACTGCACTGCATTTTAATAGTATCGAGAAATGTGGTTTCAATACTGAAAATCTTTGTGATAGCCTTAAAATATATTTCATCTTTAATTATAAACTTCAAAGATTCAATAGATGAAAATTTGAATATCTTGAAAATTGACGGTCAAAAAATGCATTACAAGATGCACTATTTCCAAACCTTGAAATCTATTTTTTTTCTTATGGCCATGCATCTTGAGGTCGAGATGATTAATTTGAGGATATTTGGTCATCAAAACAACCTTCTCTAGTGAAATTTTTGAGGTGTGCTCTAATTTGATTGTTTAGAGCTTCCCATCTCACAGTCGAAAGAGGATGTTCGCATGGCCTTATCTAACAGGTTTTGCAGAGTTCGAGGGAGTTTACTATCCCTAAACCTATGGAAACCATCTAATCATGGTTCCTTTCGACGAAAAAAAGTTTTGTGGATTAAGCTGTGGGGCCTACCGTTAAATGCATGGAACCTATCCATTATCAAAAAGCTGGTAGGTAGCTTTGGAATTTACTGTGATGTGGACTGGGATTCCTTTTTGAACCCATCTTGCAAATTTTTTTGGGTTAATCTTTGGGGATTCCATGAAATGTTTTCCAATAAGGTTTGCCTATGTATCACAGACGATCTTTATGAGATTCCGATCACCAGTGACAATGCCACTTTTCTAGTCGGTCTGATAGGAAGTCAGCAGAAGAAAGGGAAGACTATGCCGGAGAAGAAGAACAAGTTGATTGCTTGAGGGGACTTTTTGAGAAAACAGCATGGGCGGAATTTTCAGAATTTCAAATTTCAAAATTCAAATAAGTTCAAATATCCCAGAATTTCTAGGCGGTGGATTCCAATTGGAAGATTTTCAGAATCAATAGCAGGTTTTCTAGAGTTGCAGATATGAATGGTATTGGTGGGAGCAAGCGTTTGACGTCAAAGGAGGAGTCATTGATAAACGGGACTTTTGGTAGCGTGGTCGTGCAAGATGGACCCTCGGCCTCACCTTCATTAAGGCCTTGCACTTTTCATGAGGGAAGGGCGGCAACTTCGAGTCCCAAGACAGGAAATTATATGATTGTCAGCGAATTTCTCTGCGGGGCTGCCGCACTGCCGCCTTTCTTCCACGCTGTTGACAAAAAGGCCTTTTCTATCTCTCATCTTTGGAAGGAGATTGAGATTAATAGGATCGTGCTAGATTTGATCTCGTCTTTGACGGTGAGCCTAGGATTTCTTGCTCACAGGAAGGTCTCGGTTGCTCTCTGCGAATGAAGTTATCCGTAGTTGTTGGTTGCAGTATTGTATCCATTGCCCTATCACAAGGCGGTGGCCAAAGGACAGACGAAAAAAACCAGGACCAGGTTTGATCCTTTGTTGGTGGATCCTCTGGCCATTGTCCAGGTGAAGCCTGAGGAACAGCCATTAGAAGCTTTGCCTCATGTTGAAAAGGTGCCTAGTTCACAACTATTGGACTCGAGGCTTGCTTTGACTGATTCTGAGGTGCTTATGCCTTTAGAGGCTCTTCCATAGATGGAGGCATCACAGTTGCTCTTACAGGGTCCAAGTTCTGATGCAGCACAATGGGGTAATAACAAAAAGAAGCCTGTCTCTGTCCAGTCGTTAATGGATGACACCCCACAGTTGTCTAAGATGCTGGATGGCATGGGAATGGATGAAGTGCCACTCAGGGTAGTTTTGGATGAAATCAAGGAGCGGAGGAGAACAAGGGCTATCTGTAAGGAAGCCCTGAGTACTGGTAAGGCACTGGTGGTGGTCTCTCCAGCCAAATCTTTGTTGGTGGCAAAGAAGAAGAAGCATGCGAAAGTGGGGACCCGCTCTTCTGCATGTCTCGAGGCCAGGGGCATTCTCAAGAAAGGACTGGCAACTGCACTACCCTTTGGAGATCCAGTTGTTGTTGATTTGGGCTCCTGCTCTTTGAGCTCTGCTTTCGGGGATGATGTTCTCAATGAAGCCTTGCTGCTGAAAGAGTTTTACTTCGGTGCTGGCCCTGATGGTCCTGGAGGTTGTTCCTCTCCCCACCCCCTCTTTGATTTATGAAATTCTTATCCTGGAATGTTAGGGGTTTGGGTGATCCCAGAAGGAAAAAAGACGTTTTGTTTTTGGTGTCTAAGTTCAAACTAGTACTTTTGCTCTTACATGAAACCAAATTACCTAGTGCTACTGTTTCGGCCGCTAGGGAAGTTTGGGGTTCTGATGCCATAGGTTTTGTGGTATTGATGCAATTGGTGCATCAGAGGGCTTATGGGTCTTGTAGGATCTTATGATTTGGCATAATTTTGTAGTTATCAGTAAGGATAGATTTTTGTTGCTGGGTTTTATTGGTCCTAAACCGGGCTTTTCTTTAGACTTTATGAATGTATATGGACCTTTTGTTCTAGCTCTTAAAGAAGCTTTCATTGATGAGATAAATGCTGTTATTAATTCCTTTTCTTTTCTAGTAGTGATGGTGGAGATGGGGGGGGGGGGGGGGGGGGGGGGGGGGGATTTTAACCTTATTCGATGGCCACATGAGTGTTTAGCAGACACCTCAATAAACACCTCAATGAGAAGGTTTAATAGATTTATTGAAAGCAATGCTTTTATGGACCTTCCTAGTATTGGATCAAAATTTATTTGGTCTAATAATAGTGTTAACAATTTGACCATGTCCAAATTAGATCGATTTTTTGTGTCCATAGAATGGCTTGAGGAATTCCCTTTAGCATCTGTTAAATCTCTGCCAAGACTTTCTTCTGACCATCTCCCAATTATGCTCTCAACGAGTATTGCAAGGGGTGGTCCAAAACCTTTCAGACTTGATTTGGCGTGGCTAGAGGAGGATGGGGTTATGGAGTTAATAAGAGGAACGTGGATAAATACCATAGTGGAGGGTTCTGTGGACTACCAATTACACCGGAAATTGGTAGGTATTAAACATAAGTTGCTTGCTTGGAAGAAAGATAATAATTTTGATATCAAAAAGAAAATTGATGGGGTTCTACATGATATCGAAGGGATAGAGCAAAGCGTTCAAGAGGATGGTGTCTTGACTGATAAGTCCATTTTATATTGAAGTATTAAATTGAATGAGTTGAATAACCTCTGAAGGGCTAAGGAGTTATACTAGAGACAAAGGTCTCGTCCTAAGTGGCTTAAAGAAGGAGACCTCAATACCAAATTTTTTCATGTCATTGCTAGCTCTAGAAGAAGACAAAATGATATTTCTGGATTAGTCATCCCTGGGGTGGATTCAGAAAATGATAACGCGATGGAGTTAGCAATAATAAGTCATTTTAAGAATAATTTCACAAACGAAGTGCGATTTACACCAAAATTTGGGAGAGTACCTTTTAAGGTGCTTCCAAATGCTATGAAGAGGCAGTTGTAGCATGAGATTATTATTCTGGAGATACATAAGGTGGTCTTTGCATTGCCAGGTGATAAAGCACCTGGACCATATGGCTTTCCTCTAGCCTTTTTTCACAAGTGTTGGAACTTGGTTAAAGATGATCTTTTGCATTTGGTTAGGGGCTTCATGATTTCTGGACATATTTTGAGAGGTATTAATTTTGCCTTTCTTGCTTTGATCCCCAAAAAATCAGTTATTTCGTAAATTTCTAATATTAAACCTATCAGTCTACTTACTAGCCTCTACAAGATCATTGCCAAGGTGTTGGCTGAAAGACTGAAAGTGACCCTTCATCTTCTCATATTGAGCACACAAATAGCTTTTATTAAGGACCGCCAAATTATTGATAGTGTGCTCATTGCGTAAGCGTGCATTCACTCTCGAGTGATCTGTAAAAAACCTGGGGTGATGTTAAAATTATATATGGAAAAGGTGTATGACAGAGTTGAGTGGGGAGCATTATTAGAAATTATGAAAATGATGGGCTTTGGAGACAGATGGAGGAATTGGATTTATGGTTGTTTGTCATCCGCGCATTTTCTGGTGATTTTCAAAGGGAGTCCTATTGGTTTCTTTAATGTTTCTAAGGGACTGTGTCAAGGGGATCCGCTCTATCCATTTTTATTTACCATTTATGTTGATTTTTTCAACTTAATGTTGAGTAATGTGGAAAGAGTGGGAGTTTTTGTGGGTTTTAGGATTGGGGACTCTAATATTTCCATTTCACATTTGCAATATGCTGATGACACTCTTATGCTTTGTGACGAGGACCCCCTTCATGTTAAGAACATTGATCGGTTCCTAGAATGTTGTGAGGTTACTTTGGGTTTGAAAGTTAATTTCCACAAGTCCTTACTGGTTGGCATTAATTGTTCACAGGGGATGGTGGATCATCTTGCAGCCACAATGGGCTATAAAGTTGGTTCATTTCCAGTTACTTATCTTGGAATGCCTATTTCGAATTCGAGACTATCTTTGGCTGTCTGGGACAAGGTGATTGAGAGAGTCCAGCTTAAACTTGACTTATGGAAGCCGAAGTATTTGTCTTTGAGAGGGCGAGTAACGTTGTTGTGATCTTGTTTAGCTAACCTCTCTATACACCAAATGTCGTTGATCAATATTCCTACTTCAGTTGCTTGGAAAATTGAAAAAATGATGCGGGATTTCCTTTGGGGCTCTTTTGAGGAGTTGCAAAAATTCCATCTGTTAAGGTGGGATAGAGTTTGTATCCCAAAGCGAGAAGGAGGTTTGAGAGTTTAGAAGATTAGAATGTTCAACCAAGCTTTTCTTTGCAAGTGGTGGTGGCGGAGCCTTAATTTGAAGGATCATCTTTGGTACCAGTTTCTATTCCTAAGTATGGAATGGATAGACTGCAGTTGTAGGTTGGGGGTGGTAGGGGAAGGAATACCTCTCATCTTTGGAAAACTATTTCTAGTTGTAAGCCAATGATTTCTAGATACTTCAGATGGAATATTGGAAGTGGCTCTCAAGTTTTATTTTGGCATCATAAGTAGCTCAGAAATTACCTGTTGAAGGCTTTATTTCGTGATCTATTTATGCTTGTTACTACGCCTAACCTAAAAGTTAGTGATGCATTGGAGAGGAGGAGCCAAAATAGCTTGTGAAGCAATGTACTGCTAGCTCAATGATGCCAACTAATGAAGATGTTAGATAAAGTGTATTTGTCTCAACAGGCTGATGATGAGATGATTTGGGAGAATGAGAGTGATGGCATATTCTTGGTCAAATCATGTTATAATCTCTTCTTCCATGACGGATGGAGATGTCTTGTACTTTTTTAACTCAAATTTGAAAATGGCAGATTCCACATAAAGTTCAAGTCTTCATCTGGCTGGCGGCTCAGGATAGAGTTATGATTATTGATAATCAGATTAAAAGGGGGAAAATTCTTCCAAATGTGTGCCCGCTTTGCAAGGCAAATGGAGAGAGTCTTGCTCATCTTTTCATACACTGCCCCTTTACTTTGCGTATTTGGTACTAGCTGTTTGAGATAGTTGGGATACAGGTGGTGCTCCCTCAAAATGTGGCTGGGGGCGTTTCTTCCTAGAAAGCTCCTTTTTTGCCTAAAACAGGTTGAATACTATGGCAGATTACAGTAGCAACTATTCTATGGGAGGTTTGGAAGGAAAGGAATAGGAGGACCATTGAAGGGGAGGTTGTCCCTTTAGTCAAACTTATCCATATTATCAAATGCTCCATTTGGTCATGGATGTCAGTGACAAAGGAGGGAAAGGGGATTTCAAAAGTGGATGTGGAGGCTAATTTGCGCAACCTCTTCCTTCTAGGTTCTGGTGGGTCGAGACTATGATGCATTTGGAAGGATCCGAGTCCAAGTACGTTTAAACTTTATTTTGATGGAAGTTATCTTGGCAACCCAGGGTTTAGTAGGAATTAGGGGGGGGGTGGGGTGGGGGGTGGTGCTGCTGCATGATTGTTTTGGCATTGTAATTTTTACCTATGCTGGCCCGATAGTTGTGGCTACGGCTAATTATGCTGAATTGAGTACTTTGCTTTGTGGGTTGAAGATTTTTACTTTTAGGAATTTGGGTAGTAGCTGTAGATTTGAAGGGGACTCTCTGAATGTTATTAAGTGGTGTAACTTGGAACAACGGGTCCCATGGGAACTTTGATCTCTATGGTTGCAGGTGATGGATATTGCAGTATTAGTGTCGGTCTCCTTTTTTCATGTACACTGTGAGGCTAATTTTATTGCCGATTCTTTAGCAAAGGGTGGAGCTTCATTACAGTCTCGTATTGTCTCTGATGATGTAATTTCCTTTAAGTAGCTATCAATAAATTTAGTACTCTTGGTCAAAAAAAATAAAAAAATAGAGCCTCCCATCTTCTAATTTTTTTTTCTTTTTATTATTGGATGAGGTTTCTATAGGGCCTAAGCTTTATGAAAACAAAATAAAGCCTAATCTCAACTTCTCATCTAAATAGTACTTTCGGCAACGAAAATATCCATGATGTCTCTAAAATCAATTTCCAACAACGAGAATTAAATTCAAAAGTCAAAAAATTATATAGATCTTGTGGATATATAAACACTTGTTTTTTGGGTGAAATGGACGATTTAGACAATTTATTACAATATACACTATTTTTAGAGCCTGAAATCTTTTTTTTTCCCCCCAAATGTTCAAGCGATTGATGTAAAAGTTTTATAATACTTGAATTGCAATTTTATATGAGTTATGAGATGAGGCTTTACTTGTTTTGATAGGACTGCAGCCTTATGAAATCATTTTCTTTCATTCTTCGAAAGCTTATGACGCTACATGTAGGTCCCCCGATTTTTCTTTATTGGAAAATTGTTTCATACGGATCGACCACATTTCTACATATGCAGTTCAGAAAGTATAAAGCATCCATCTTAAAGATGGATGCAAGTATGTGTTCCATCTAAAAACAACGGAAACTAACAGTCCACATGTTTTCTTACTAGAATTATTATTTCTAGTTTTTAAAACTTATTTATTTTTTCATATTCACGTTCTCCATGTTAGAGATTACATGTCCTTCGAAATAAAGTCTTAAAATCCATCTAAAAAATAGATTTATTAAGAAGCCCACATTTCTACATATGCGGGCTTGGCTGCATAGAAAGTGGGTCCTTATTTATTTACTTATTATATTTTTATTGGGAAGTTACATGTAGGTTACTTCTTTTATGGGGAAAATGAACGTTCCCTTTGTCGTCCCGTCAAAACTAGCGATGAAGCATCTCCACCATCCAACATTGAAACCGGAACTGGAGAGTCATAATGTACACAATGTACACTATATGCATGCAATAAGTTTTTTTTTTGCTTTCTAATAAGGAAAAGTAGTTTCTGCATCAGGACACACTTCTACAATTGCGTCCCCTGATGCATGGATGTTACAAAATGACAGGCCCAAACATTTCAGATCAATGGCGTTAAAACTATGTAAGAAAATTTTTATTTTTTATTTTTAAGATTTATTTATTTATTTCTAGTAACTAATTATCATTGATGAGATCTTCTTGAAAATTTTGAATCCAAAATCTACCTCTAAAATAGATTTTAGAGTGAGGACTCATTTAAATAGGTGAGTCACGTACTCATAGAAACTTTGTCCTTTTTAAAAAGGAGGTGAGTAAGCCCATTCACTTATAATTGTGCAGTCCTTTGTCTATCTAGCCTCCATCTCTAAGATGGATGTCAAAAAATGTTACATGCCTTAAAAGTTAAAATGGACGGTAAAGAAAGAAATTCGGAAAATAACATTTATATTTTTTTAAAAGGAAAATTATATTTATATTTAAAAAAAAGAAAATTTCCAAAGTTCGACCATTTTCATGGCTGAGATTATCGAACCCTAAAACTTTGAATAAAAAATACATGTTTGAGATATATTTTGTGGGGAGACTGCACAAAATCAGTGTGAGTCGGCCGACTCACCAAACACTTTTCCTTTTAAAAAAGGACCCGTTTTCTACGTGGCCAAGCCCGCATATGTAGAAACACGGGCTTCTTAATAAATCTATTTTTGAGATAGATTTTAAGACTTCATTTGTAGGGACAAGTAATATCTAACATGAAGATCATGAATATGAAAAATTTAAGTAAATTTTAAAAACTAATTTATTTGTTTATTTCTAGTTACTACTTATCATGGATGAGATCTTCTTGAAAATTTTGAATCCAAAATCTACCTCTAAAATAGATTTTAGAGTGAGGACTCATTTAAATAGATGAGTCACGTACTCATAGAAACTTTGTCCTTTTTAAAAAGGAGGTGAGTAAGCCCATTCACTTATAATTGTGCAGTCCTTTGTCTATCTAGCCTCCATCTCTAAGATGGATGTCAAAAAATGTTACATGCCTTAAAAGTTAAAATGGACGGTAAAGAAAGAAATTCAGAAAATAACATTTATATTTTTTTAAAAGGAAAATTATATTTATATTTAAAAAAAAGAAAATTTCCAAAGTTCGACCATTTTCATGGCTGAGATTATCGAACCCTAAAACTTTGAATAAAAAATACATGTTTGAGATATATTTTGTGGGGAGACCGCACAAAAATAGTATGAGTCGGCTGACTCACCAAACACTTTTCCTTTTAAAAAAGGACCCGTTTTCTACGTGGCCAAGCCCGCATATGTAGAAACACGGGCTTCTTAATAAATCTATTTTTGAGATAGATTTTAAGACTTAATTTGTAGGGGCAAGTAATATCTAACATGAAGATCTTGAATATGAAAAATTTAAGTAAATTTTAAAAACTAATTTATTTATTTATTTCTAGTTACTACTTATCATTGATGAGATCTTCTTGAAAATTTTGAATCCAAAATCTACCTCTAAACTAGATTTTAGAGTGAGGATTCATTTAAATAGGTGAGTCACGTACTCATAGAAACTTTGTCCTTTTTCAAAAGGAGGTGAGTAAGCCCATTCACTTGTAATTGTGCAGTCCTTTGTCTATCTAGCCTCCATCTCTAAGATGGATGTCAAAAAATGTTACATGCCTTAAAAGTTAAAATGGACGGTAAAGAAAGAAATTCAGAAAGTAACATTTATATTTTTTTAAAAGGAAAATTATATTTATATTTAAAAAAAAAAAAAATTTCAAAAGTTCGACCATTTTTATGGCTGAGATTATCGAACCCTAAAACTTTGAATAAAAAATACATGTTTGAGATATATTTTGTAGGGAGACCGCACAAAAATAGTATGAGTCGGCCGACTCACCGAACACTTTTCCTTTTAAAAAAGGACCCGTTTTCTACGTGGCCAAGCCCGCATATGTAGAAACACGGGCTTCTTAATAAATCTATTTTTGAGATAGATTTTAAGACTTAATTTGTAGGGACAAGTAATATCTAACATGAAGATCATGAATATGAAAAATTTAAGTAAATTTTAAAAACTAATTTATTTATTTATTTCTAGTTACTACTTATCATGGATGAGATCTTCTTGAAAATTTTGAATCCAAAATCTACCTCTAAATTTAGATTTTAGAGTGAGGACTCATTTAAATAGATGAGTCACGTACTCATAGAAACTTTGTCCTTTTTAAAAAGGAGGTGAGTAAGCCCATTCACTTATAATTGTGCAGTCCTTTGTCTATCTAGCCTCCATCTCTAAGATGGATGTCAAAAAATGTTACATGCCTTAAAAGTTAAAATGGACGGTAAAGAAAGAAATTCAGAAAGTAACATTTATATTTTTTTAAAAGGAAAATTATATTTATATTTAAAAAAAAGAAAATTTCCAAAGTTAGACCATTTTTATGGCTGAGATTATCGAACCCTAAAACTTTGAATAAAAAATACATGTTTGAGATATATTTTGTAGGGAGACCGCAAAAAAACAGTATGAGTCGGCCGACTCACCAAACACTTTTCCTTTTAAAAAAGGACCCGTTTTCTATGTGGCCAAGCCCGCATATGTAGAAACACGGGCTTCTTAATAAATCTATTTTTGAGATAGATTTTAAGACTTAATTTGTAGGGACAAGTAATATCTAACATGAAGATCATGAATATGAAAAATTTAAGTAAATTTTAAAAACTAATTTATTTATTTATTTCTAGTTACTACTTATCATGGATGAGATCTTCTTGAAAATTTTGAATCCCAAATCTACCTCTAAATTTAGATTTTAGAGTGAGGACTCATTTAAATAGATGAGTCACGTACTCATAGAAACTTTGTCCTTTTTAAAAAGGAGGTGAGTAAGCCCATTCACTTATAATTGTGCAGTCCTTTGTCTATCTAGCCTCCATCTCTAAGATGGATGTCAAAAAATGTTACATGCCTTAAAAGTTAAAATGGACGGTAAAGAAAGAAATTCAGAAAATAACATTTATATTTTTTTAAAAGGAAAATTATATTCATATTTAAAAAAAAGAAAATTTCCAAAGTTCGACCATTTTCATGGCTGAGATTATCGAACCCTAAAACTTTGAATAAAAAATACATGTTTGAGATATATTATGTAGGGAGACTGCACAAAAATAGTATGAGTCGGCCGACTCACCAAACACTTTTCTTTTTAAAAAAGGACCCGTTTTCTACGTGGCCAAGCCCGCATATGTAGAAACACGGGCTTCTTAATAAATCTATTTTTGAGATAGATTTTAAGACTTAATTTGTAGGGACAAGTAATATCTAACATGAAGATCATGAATATGAAAAATTTAAGTAAATTTTGAAAACTAAAAATAATAATTCTAGTAAGAAATTATTTGGACGGTTAGTTTTCATTGTTTTTAGATGGAACACCTACTTGCATCCATCTTTAAGATGGATGCTTTACACTTTCTAGACCACATATGTAGAGATGCGGTCCACAATTTTCCTTTTTAAAAATAACCACAAAGTAGTATACAACTCATATTCTAACACTACACAAGATGGTATATGCGATCCAATAGTCAAACACATACCGGTTGGACACACCATTAAGAGAAAAGTCTTAGAGTCACAAAGAAAATTTATAACCACTGAGAATTTATGAATATAAAAAAAAACTGTAATTTCAGAGAGAGGACATGTGATGGAGGTTGCGAAGTGTGGGAGAAAGGCAAACCAGTTACTTTACAAGGTGGAATGCAGCAGTAATGGTGGAACTAGAAGATAAATATACAGAATTATGGCGTGCAATGCTGAGGAATGCAATTTGGGCATGTTACAAGATTGTGGAGTTAAAGCCTGGGGTTGCAACATTATGTGTAGAACTATACAAGGTAACAGGGCTCTTGTCATATTCGATGTGAGAAGGATGTATAAGCAAAGATAATGGAGATTGAAAGGCATCTTAATGACTCAGGAGTTATTAAAGGCATCCTGCTCTCAGGGGTTAAAGTTTAACTGGTCCGTGACAAGGAGCTTCATTATTGTCTTATTTCGAAGATATATGGGGATTTCTCTAGGGAACTTCCTACCATGGTGCATTCTCAACTTTCATCTTCGTGTTCAGTTGCAACCTTGCACACCATCCGGCATGTTTATCACACTCAATGGGCTCAAAACGAAGAATGGTTCAGGCTTCAAAATAGAGGTATGAAGACAATGGCTACATGGCTTTCTTATATTTCTTTCTTCATGGTGTTCCCTTTAGTCTCTTTCCTAGATATTTTTCTCATCTCTGCAAACCTAGAAAACCCTCCATGACCACCAAGCATTTAACTATAATCGAGCCTACAGAACACCCCTTGCTCATTCAGGATGCCACCAATTTAACCATACTTCCGAATGCTCTGCAAAGATAACTCTGACCTAAGGACGTTTCTTTGGGACATATCTCCATTGACGTCCTGGCAATGGTGGCCAATAATGAACATCTTTCTAGGGTTATATTCCTAGCCAAGTGCTCTCATGTCGCCCCCACCCCACAAAAACACAAAATCCTAGTTACAAAGTCTTTAAACTCTTCTTCTGATGAGCTGTGCTCGAGATTCAAGAACTGGAGGCTGGACAAAACTACTTGTTTATACTAGAAAATTTCGGCAGGGATACGTGGTCCCCGCCTTGTTTTCAGTTGTATCAAAAGGAGTAGGTAGAGAAATGGGTCCCGTCAAATTTCGATACGGGCTAGAGTCAGGGTACAAGGCCCTCTCTCGCTCGAATAGCCGACATAGCCGGCTCCTGATACGGTGGAATCAGAAAGCCAGGCAGAAATTTTGAATTTAGGGTCGAAAAGGAGGAGGTTTTCGAAGAGGTTTAGAAAATAGAGCTGAAAACAAAGACAAAGTAAAAGAAATAAAATAAAAGTGTACTTGAGACTGTGCCCCCAAGCCCGACGTCTAGAGTTGGTGTCGGTGTAGAGTCGGTTAACGTGTAACTTTTCTCTATCCTTTAGGGGTTTGTCGAACGAGGCGAACGCAAGTAATTGAGGCTAGCGAATTGAAGAGATTTGAGGGTTTCAGTTCAGTTATATTGGCCCAAAATTCTAGGGTCCGAGGGTGTTAGATTTCAGGTCATGTATAATTGGGGCTAGATCTAGTGCGACAGAGTTTGGACGTATTGTGATGTTATCCCTCCCCTCTAAGTTGGGGTCCAAGCCCTCTATTTACAGACAAGTGTCCTCATCAATCACCGTTAAAGTCTGAGATTAAATCTGGGCCATTTAGTATAATCGCAAGCGATAATCTCACTAACACATGGGCAACCTCCTTGTCATGTTATCATTATAGGTCCCATAACATGCTGCCCATGATCTTACAGGGTTGGGGACAACACAAGTGACACCCTTGTTTGCGCTATTAGGGGATTCTTCAGTATGCAATCCTTGGCATGACGCCATTAGCACTGCAGTTGAAGTTGCTGACACTATCGGTAAAGTAATGATGATCGTATCTTGCCATCATCTGTCCGCCTTAGAACTTAGTTTTGGGAGGTGGATTAAGCCAATCAAAAGTCATCATTGCTGACAACGGCATTAACAATATTGTCATCATCATTATAGTTAATGATGGAAAATTTTTTTAGTTCAGCTCTCGCATTCCAATGTTAAGCAATTGGCGGTTAATTCGACCAATCAAGAAGCTACATTAGTGTTAACAAGGTGGCCTCCTTCGTCACATGCAATGATGAAAAATCTTGTGTTCAATTTGTGCATCTCAATGTTAGGAGAGTGGCTACCATTTCGGTCAATCAAAAGCTAATGTTATTGAGAGTAGTGTTGACGAGGTTGCCACATTTGTTGCCTGCATTTCGAGGGCGTGATTTTGATGATCCGAGCAACCACCTCTTCAACGCCACTGCGACTCTTGTTGGTGAGGTTCGTCGTGTAGTTGCTCTTAAACTGGTAGTCCTTGATTATGGACTTCTCACTTTGGATCTTTCATCACCTTTGGGGCCATTTGAGGGTGTGTCTTTCAGGGTTCCAAATTCTTGCCAGATGTCTCAATTGTTAGGGTATACGCCTTTCGAGGTTTCAGGTGGTTGAGGTCTTGAAGTGGTCGTTCTCAAGGACTTTTGGTTTTCTTACGGTTTTCTCAATCGGGATCGAGGTGTCCACACTATTAAAGTGGCGGAGTTTCACAGAAAGGCATGAGAGATGATTTGGGCTATGAATATCAATTTTCCAGGCTCCATTTGGGTGGTAGAGGTGGCAATAGATTGGTGGAGATCCAATGTAGGAAAGCCCAAGCAAGGGGAGAAGCAACCTGACGATGGTGAGAGAGGCAACACTATTTATTGACGAGTTGCCATTTGACCCATTCTCTGCCGGCCCTCAGGGTCACTAGCGGTGGAAAGTATTTCGTCCCAAATTAATATCCTTTGTTGGAACATCAGGGGGTTGAGGGATGTTAAAAAAAGGAGGTTGTTAAGGTGGCTAGTCAGAGACCATAAATCTCACATTTTACTCCTCCAAAAAACAGAATTGGTGGCCCCTGATGTCTCTCTTATAATAAATTTTTGGGGTGTGATTGTTTCCCCAAAATGTGTGCAAAAGAGAGATTTTACATGAACATGACTCCAAAATAAACCAGAGCATCATATATAATGAAGAACAAATTCACCCAAAGTTGTTTTCATTATCATTGGAAATAAGAAACGGGATTTTACATATACAAATGAGATTGTTACATATATAAATGAGATTGTTAGGAACTCTAGGGAATTTAAGTCCCAGTTACACTTTATCCTGAGAAAAATAGACTCGGGCACCTTTGATTTGGACCTTGAAGAGATTACAAACTCAAAAGAAAGAAAAATATGCAGAAAGAGAAAGTAAGAAAACATAAGTGCCTGAGCACATCATGCCCGTATTCTTATATTATAGGGACACCATCCTTCACTTATGGTCTTCTCTGAGCCTTGTAACTTTCAAGGGAGTGAGGATATGAGAGGCTTATCTCTAGGTTCACACGATCTGAGATAGAGAAGAGGCTGGTCGGTCAACATCTCAGTCTGCAGAAAGTTTAACAAAAATGCTCTAAGTGAGACGTCTCTTTCTAAAAAATATTAAACCTTTTACCTTGTTTATGAGATCTGATCTCCTCCCTTTGCTAGTGTATGTGAGAGTATATGTATAGAGTGTGATAGCTATTCCAGGTGAATAGGCTAGAATCCTTTGCGCTTATCCAAAACCAGTAACTTCAACTGCTACTCTCCCATGTGGCAGATGCAAAAGATAAATTTCAATCCCCTTATTTCAAAATCATATATTAGGGAATTGAAATGGATGATCTTTGAATCTTATTTTAATTTTAAAATCCAACAAACTTGTTTGAACCATGAGAAAACTCAAAGGATAGGACATATCTAGTCTCCAATTGCCAAATGATCAAAACTGCCTATCTGACTGAACATGCTTCAAGTCAACAACTATAGCTCTCCATTGAGAAATCATTTTGTCATTAAAAATTGCAAGCTGATATCAAACGCAGAAAAGAACAAAAATGGTCTAGGTCTAACTCAATTTGAATAAGAATTGAGAGAGTTATGTGGTTAGGTGCTTCGATCTCGCCCTCCGGATCCCTGGAGGATCGGGCGGCACACGTCTCAGGTTTCGGGAGAGACCCGAGATGTTTGTGAGATCGCTCTCTTGGGAACCTCCTTCGAATATGGGGGCAGGTGTTACCAACCGGTGAGAGAAGAATTCAAATGTGGGTTCGGGACTTACTCGGGCTGACTCGTGTAAACGCCCTCTTAGATCACGAAGAAAGCCCCCTAGTGATGAAACTGGTTCGGAATCGCCTCCCTTGGCTCGTATTCTTCTTATTTTTTTTCTTTCTTGCAAATCACACACATATATGGCAAAGGTTATAGGATAGGTGGGTCAGGCCTGACCCTTTCCCTTTTTTATGAACATACGCAAGCATGCGTATTCAAAAAGAAGAAAGAAAGATCGGGGGGGGGGGGGGGGGGGGGGGGGGAGAAGAATTCAACCAAGGGGGAAGATCAGAGCAGTGACTGGGCTGGTGGACGATTGGCGTAACGTGGTGCTGAAATGGGCTCGGTAACTGAGACCGGCTCACGGGATCGCTATTAGACGTTATTGCCAATATCGACTAGCTAAGCACGATGGTCGGTCTGTCGTGGTAGAAAAGCAGGCCAAGCGAACTTGGCGCAATAACATTATGGCTAGATGACAGGACCGCCATGAGATGCTAACCTTAATCCCTCTTGGTCGAACGAAAGAGTAACCGAGGAATGGTTAGAGAGAAGAAGGGGATAGACAGAAGGAGAGAGAAGAAGGAAGAGAGGAGGGAGGAGAAGGAAGAGGAGATGCAGTCGACGCTAGACATTACTGACTGTCTCAGGAGATGGGAAAGAGAAGAAGTAGTCGGCACTAGGCTTCACTGACTGTGTCAGATGAGAAGAGAGGAAGAGAACCAACTGGCATTGAGTCTCGCCAACTAACAGAAGAAGAGATGAAAAACCAGTTGTCGCTAGGTCTCGCAGACTGATAGAAGATGAGAGAGATGATCGACCAGCATCAAGTCTCGTCGACTGATAGAAGAAGAAAGAGAAGACCAACAGGCATTAGGTCTCGCCGACTGATAGAAGAAGAAAGAGAAGACCAACCGGCACTAGGTCTGCCCATCTGATGGAAAAAGAGAGAGAAAACCAATTGGCGCTAGGTCTCGTTGACTGATAGAAGAGAGAGAGAAGACCAATCGACACCAAGTCTCACCGACTTATAGAAAAAGAGAGAGAAAACCAATCGGTGCTAGGTTTTACCGACTGATAGAAGAAGAGAGAGGAGGCCAATAGGTACTAGATCTCACCGACTGATAGAAGAAGAGAGAGGAGGCCAATCGACGCTAGGCCTCGCCAGTTGATAGAAGAAGACAGAAAAGATCAACCGGCGCTAGGTCTTGCCAGTTGACAGAAGAAGATAGAGAAGACCAACCGGCGTTAGGTCTCGCTAGTTGTCAGAAGAAGATAGAAAAGACCAACTGGCGCTAGGTCTCGCCACTTGACAGAAGAGGATAGTAAGGACCAACCGGCGTTAGGTCTTGCTAGTTGACAAAAGAAGAGGGAGAGGACTAACCGGCACTAGGTCTCGCCAGTTGACAAAAGGAGAGAGAGAGAGAAGGGAGAGACAGAGAGAGGAGAGAGGGAGACAGGAAGAGAGAGAAGAGAGAGAAAGAGAGAGAAGAGAGAGTAAGAGAGAGAATTGAGAGAAAGAGAGAGAAGAGAGAGAAGAGAGAGAAAGAGAGAAGAGAGAGAAAGAGAGAAAGAGAGAAAGAGGGGAGGAGAGAAAAAGTTGCCTGCTCAAAGGGTACCGACCCTTTCCTTTTCACTCCTCTCTCTCTCTCTCCAGTACGTACTCACAGGCTCAAGCAATGAATCGAAATTTTTTTGAATCCTCAAAGAATGAATTGAGCTTTCAGAGTCCTCCTTTATAATGACGCAGTGCCTGTTTATATAGAATTGTACCCAAACATGGGTGGATTGATCAAAATTAGACCTAATTGCTGAAAATTAAAATTTAATTGAATTAAAAGAAATTCTAAAAATAGGTGCAAAAGGACTGTTTTGTGCCCCTGCTTAACAATGTGTGGAATTATCGAACAGTCCCTGCTACTGCCCGAGATATTGCGTGATCTTCTATGGCTGACCAGAGGGTATTCTGATGTCCATTTAATCAAAAGATTATTGTTTTCTTGTAGGGCTCGGCATGACGATCGTTTTGATGCCAACTTCGAGCCATGAATCATGTTTTTGAGCCATGATCACGAGACTTAAAATTTGTTTGAATCTTAAAAACTTTGGATCGATAGTGTGATCGTTCTTTAATGTTTTTATGTGATTTCTTAGTCGTAGTGCACTAAACATGCTGTCACGATCACGTGGCAACAAACGGAACTCGATTTAGAGCCCGAACGAAGATTTCACAACTTTTGAGTTTTGGTCGGAATCTAGAATCTAGTGGCCGGAATTTCAATCACTTCATTGGCTTTGTGCATGAAATCTGACCATTCATCATGTACTGGTTTTGGACCAATGATAGCTCTGGACCTTACGCACACAATGGAATTGGTTTCGCGTCGATCCGTTGCGCCAGCGTCGTGATTTGTTCTATCAAGCGAGGCGTTTTGTTGCTGAATTTTCAGCAACTTCTTTATGGATCGACAACTTCTCTCTAGCTTTTCTCCCTGCTCGGACATCGTCTTGGGGTATGCCATATATCGAATTGTTTGTTGTGATGAGACAAATATGCTCACAAAATTTATGAGCGATTCGACTTGGAACGAGTGGGTTATGGGCCTCAAAAGTGACAGCCCGTGACTGTAAAAAGAACCACCTTTAATGGTGTTTTGGTGCAGTGAGGCCACACGGGAATAGTATACGACCCCTCAATATTTTGCTCATGCCTTTGTTCTGGAGTGTCTGATTAAGCCGAAACTTGACCCATAGGGGTTTTCGATCGTGTCGGATCTAATGATGCTGGTTACACAGTGATTTGAGACACCAAAGATATAGTTCTAGTTGTAGGGTCCGTTTTAGTGTGCTTGAGGCCATTTTTTCGAAAATTGTTACTTTGTGTTCACTGCCTTAGACGTGTCGGAATGCAACGGAACTTGACAGGTGGTCTTTTGGAGTGCTGATGACAATCTTGACCAATTTTGGTGCCATTTTGAGATTATCGGTAATTTCTACTGTTTTGTAGGCTTTATTGACCTGCTTCTTACTAGGGACCAAGGTGCTGAAAAATATGTTCAAACAACTTGCCCCGCTGAATGTCGTGCTTCAAGAGAAGCAAGAAGGATAATCATTCTAAAATTTTCCTTTGATATTAATTTTTTCCTTCCTTGCCACAGGACCACGTGAACACCGAGGAGATTCACGTAATCGTGTAACTAGGCTGCTCAGACGTAGGGATGCATTGTTCGCGGGTTCGTCCGTGGAGACTTTAGGGGGAGAAAAGAATTTTTTTGGGGATCTTGTAGAAGTACTCACCCTTATGTGGACTGTTTGTGATTTTGAATCTGAGGATTTTGTACGGACCTCGTTAGTCAAAATCGGGCCCGTCTGGCAATTGAGTGCCATGGTGAAAGGCATTGTTCTCATTTTATCTGGGTTCATTGGTTTGCTTTGGTAGGCACTGTTTGCTGCCACACCAGGTTTGCTTTTGACGTTCAGAGTACCACTTTGAGTCTTGACTACCGGGTCCAGTTGGGGGCAGTGTTAGCCAGTCCAGAAGGTCTGTCGGCTAGGCAAGCTGAAGTCTTTGGCAAGTTCTCCCCTTGCTTTGTCACTTTCTTTCCTTTGTAGTGTTTGTTTGTAGAGTTTGTTTTGTGACCTCGTGAGAATAATGTTCTTCCTCATGAGACTTGTCTTGCCGTCTTGGCGAGTCTTCTGTCTTTCAAGTCCTTTTTGTAGCTGGACTTAGAATGTCAGAATCTTTTCCTTGAAGCTCATATTTTTGGATCCCTGGTTTTATGCCACCAGGGATTTTATTCTTTTGAGTGAGGGTTGAAGCCGCCTGTTGAGACGAGTGCTGCATCAACCTGTTTATTAGTCTAAGCGTCCTTTATGGATTTTCGCTTGAACTTGGGAAGCGGCGCCATAGAGACGGTTTTCACCGACTTCTTTTTATTTGAGGTTCTTCTACCCATGGCCTTTCAGCCATGTCCACCATTTTCATTCATTTTTACTCACGATGCCCTTTCGGGTTTTCACTATACCCAGTTTTTATTCATGGAACTCTTTTACTCATGGTTTCGTGACCATACCCGTCTGTCATTTTTACTCATAGCGTTCTCTTGTTCAGGTATACACCATGCCCATTATTCTTTTTTTTTTTTTTTTTTTTTTTGTGACGGCGTGTTTAAGGTCATGCCTCCGAGACCTATGCGAAACAGTTTAACGTCATGCGGCCTGGACGTGCACTATGGTTTAAGGTCATACAGCTGGACCGTAATAGTGATGGATGACAGTCTATGAAGGCCATGGAGTGAGTATGGTGGTGGTTTGGCTCACTTGGGGAGATGGCTCGAGGCTACCTAAGAGAGATGGATGATTTATGAAATGTGAGTGGATGATGGTGACCCACTAACTTACGACGATTATGGATGGCGAGATGGTTCGTCGTTTTGGGAGCATGGGTGAATCTCATTGGGGAATGATGTAGGATGATGAAATAAATGAACTCACTGGGGAGGTGATGAAGGTGGTGCGCGCACACTGACAGGTAGTTTAGAGAAAGCGTGCACGAAAGTACACGAAAAGACGTGTGCGCGTATGTGGTGGCGAGTTTATGGTCATGCCTCCAGGACCTACGCGAAGCAGTTTATCATCATGTCAACATGACATGTACTATGGTTTAAGGTCATACAACTGGATCGTGGTTATACAGTTTAAAGTCATGCAACTAGGATTGTGCAGTTTAAGGTCATGCAACTAGACCTCCCCTACAGTTTAAAGTCATATAGTTTGGACCATGGTGCCGAGCCTTTTATCGTCATGCTGCTAGGACGTGTACTATGGTTTAAGGTCATATAGCTGGACCATGGTTATGCAATTTAAAGTCATACAACTAGGACCATGCAGTTTAAGGTCGTGCAACTAGACCTCCGCTACAGTTTAAGGTCATATAGTTCGGACCTTGGTGCTGAGCCTTTTATCGTCATGCGGTTAGGATGTGTAGTATGGTTTAAGGTCATACCGCTAGACCATGGTTATGCAATTTAAAGTCATACAGCTAAGATCATGCAGTTTAAGATCATGCAACTAGAACTCCGATACAATTTTAAGGTCATATGTTCAGACCATGGTACTAAGCAGCTTAGGGTCATGCAGTATGGACTGAGGCTGAGCAGTTTTAGGGTCATACAGTATGGATCGAGGTGAGCAGTTTAGGGTCATGCAGTATGGACTAACGCTATGCAGTATAGGGTCATACAGTATGGACCGAGGTTGAGCAGTTTAGGGTCATGCTGTATGGATTGAGGTTGAGCAGTTAAGGGTCATGCAGTATGGATCGAGCTGAGCAGTTTAGGGTCATGCAGTATGGATCGAGGTTGAGTAGTTTAGGGTCATGCAGTATAGCCATGCAGTTTAAGGTCGTGCAACTAGACCTCCGCTACAGTTTAATGTCGTATAGTTTGGACCATGCAGTTTAGGGTTGTGCATCTAGACCTCCGTGTAGGTCGCCATGTAGGTGGAGCTTCATAGAGAATAAGTCTATGGATGGTAATCCGACTCCCTGGGGATAAAATGGGTAAGACTATTCACAAATTGAGGGCTAAGATGGAAATGGTGGCCTGATGAAGGATGATCAGCAGAAGTGGACCTCGCTGTGGTTTTTAAAGGGGGTAAGCATACTTTCTGAGTGAAAGATGAGTCTCTATAACAGGTATCCCGACTCCCTGGGGGTAAGGTAGCTTAGTGTGAAGCTGACCCACTGGGGATTGGGGAAGTAAGAATGACCCTAACTTCACCAGGGATGATAGGCCGCAGTAGGGGTGTGACTCCTAGTGGGGGATGAGGGACAGCTCCTGACTCCATTGGGGAAGTCACAGTTTAGGTACAACGGTCCGGGTGCAAGCCCACTAGGGCTGACATATCCTGGCTTAGGTACAACTCCACGATGGATAATGATAGGGCATACATTGCCTAAAATACGATCGATGCCATGTGTAGCTCGAATGGTTTATTCCGAATATTCAACCGGCGTTGAGTTCTCACAACACAACTGGCACTGTGTTCTCACCACACAACCGACACTGCTCAGTTGGCGTTGTAAATGACCCATGGTATTATCTAAAGACAACCGAAGCTATGTTAACCGTCGCTGGTCATTTTAGAGACATACCCGACGCTAAATCAACTAGCGGTGAGGTTGTATTTGGAAACACACCCGACACCAAGTCAACCGGCTCTAAGTTAAACGGCACTGGGTTTGTTTGGAAATTTACCAGGCATTAAGTCAACCGGAGCTGGGTTTGTTTGGAAATTTACCTGACATTGCGTCAACTGGCGTTGGGGATGGATCGATGAGAGTTACCTCGGGTGTTGTGTCGAAGCCTGACCCGGCTCTTTGTCGCTTGGCTTCCCTTGGATGTAACTGGTATTCCGAGTTTATGAAGGGCTTTTGAAGGAAGTGTAGTCTATATAAAGGGGGGTAAAACCCCGTTTTCCCTTATCTTTCACCAAGGGTAAAAACTTAAGCAAGTTTTCTTTAACCATGAGGACAGAGTGCTCGGTTGAAGTTTCCAGCAAGCAGTGGGATTTCAGCAACAGTCTCTGCAGGGAAGGTTCTTCGGCAGGCAACAAGATTCCAATAAGGGTTTTGCAGAGAAGACCTTCAGCATGCGAACTTTGCCCTGAATTTGGCGAAGTTGCAGGGAGAGTAGCAAGGAAAGGAGAGTCCTCCGGGAAGTTTTTCGCGAAAGGGAAGGGATTCAGCGGCCATTTTCTTTTCAGGTAGAAATGGCGGGAAACATAATAGTGAGTATTTTCACGCATCGTAGGAATTTTTCAGGGATTTTTAAGGGGTTTCCCAATGGTTGTCGTAGTTTTCGACACTGTTTAGTGGTGTTGCATAGGTTTCCGAGCACTTTCAAGAGTTTTACCGGGGCTATCTCCACTTTTTTGCACTGTTATTGGTGTCGCAGAGGTTTCCCGACGAGGTTCTGATGAAGTCCAGGCCCAAAGACTTAGGTGAAAAAGTTTTCCTGTGAGTTTTCGGCCATGTGGGAGCAATTCCGACGGAAGAAGAACAGTTGTAGGAGGTGGGCCGTACTGTTGCAGGAGGCGAACCATCGCGAGGAAGGCGTACGGCTATCAGTCGCTCGTGTGTGAAGTGGCACCAAAGGGTGTGGCGACGATTATCAGTCGGCGCAACTGAATTCGAGGTGTCACGACTAGGATTCGTGGCACGTCTGAGGAATTTGCTCTCAGCCGGCGCTGGCCTTTGAAAAACTCAACCAGCTTTGGGGTGTTGACAATCTGAACCGGTGCTGAGTGCTAAAAGACTCAACCGACACTAGTTGTTAACTCTCAACCAGCGCTGGGCATTGAGAAGCTCGACCGACACTTGAATGTTCGACAAACTCACCCGTCACTAATCGCTAACGCATAACCAGTGCTAGGCATTGAGGAGCTCACCCAGCACTAAGTGTTTGACAAACTCACCCGGCGCTAATCGTTAACACGCAACAGGCACTGGGCATCGAGGAGCTCACCCGACACTAAGTGTTTGAGATGCTCAATCGACGCTGAGTGTTGGACTGACTCAATCGGCGCTGTTCCAGTGCCTTAGCAACTTTTTAAGAGTGAACCACTAAGTCCTTTATAATGGCTGTCTCTTCTTACCAAATCCTCGATGTGAAGAGGCTCCCAAGGGAAGGGGAAATCGGCGCCTGTGATTTTACGGGTGATGTTTTATCAAGGGGCGAACCCATTTGGCTAGTGTATGAGCCAGAGTGGCCTCTTAGCATCACTTTCATTACTGACCCCGTATGCTTTGAAGTGCGGGAGGGCAATGATGACAATGTCTATATTGAAGAAGGGATGACACTTCTTCACTGTATGCATCGGAACATAGCTTCTGGGGAGAACTTGCCCACCTTGGGGAAGAAAATAGTCCAGGCGAAGGGATTATTGAGGTGGTCGGCAAAAGGCCTCTGGATTCAAGGCGAGCACCAATACCTGAAGGGATACGCTTCTTGGATTGTCAAGGTATTGGCTTTGTATGGAAGCGTTCTCGTGCGTGCTTTGCTATTAGCAACGGTTCAGCGTTCAGGCAGCTATTACGACCGTTGTTCTAATACAATATAGGTATTGCTGGAGACATGGAGCCATGTGAGCAATACTTGGCTTCTTGGTCATGGCGAAGAGGGAATCTCTTTACTGGATCTTCATTTTATTGGAGGTCTCCCGATGCTCAGGGCTATGTATGACGAGTTTGTGCCCTCAAATTCAGTCATCATCGGTAGTGTTAACTTGAGGGGTGAAGAGCCGTTGGCCAGTCTTCCAAAGATCTTTGAGGCCTATCAGTCAATTGTAGGCCGATCTACAAATGGCAAGGTCACCTTTACAGAATGGGTGAAGTTCTTTTGCAGGGATTATCCTGAGGGCAATCAGGGTACTTCGAAGGGGAAAGGGAAGGCAGTTGTAAAAGAGACGCCTCCCATATATCAACTCACGACCAGTGATGACTGTGTCTTCTTGGCTGCTTACTTGGCCTTGTTCTTGTGTCAGTTTGTGTTTCTTGGTTGGGGGGATGACATTTGTCCAGAGGTACTATATGTGGCATGTGACATGGCCAGAGGGCATGAGTATGCCCTTGCTTAGTCAGTCCTGTGCAACATATACCATGGCTTGAGGGCCATCTCCTGTGGAAAAGCCTATAAGGGAAAAGAGGGAGAGAATGACATCGTAGGAGGAGAAGCTTTTCCTGAAGACTTTAAAACTCTGTTCCCTGCGCATTACGTGTACGGGTGGCTAGGGGCTTATTTCCCTGACACCTATGTCAAGCATCAGTGCTCAAGAAATAAATTGTGGCCCTTCTAGATAAGGATTGCGAACTAGAGGACTATCTTCCACACCCCAAGGGAAGCTCGGGGTCTGTTTGGAAATGATTCTTTGAACTTGAGATGGGTCCTCTTTTCGGTCGAAAGCTTCACCGACTGTGCTTTTATTGATGAGTTGGAGAAGGAACTGGACGGTGCCCCAACAATGAGTAAGGAACTCATGTTCATGCTGAGCATAAGAGGGGGAGCCTTACCTTATCGGACTCTACACAGTGCCCAGCTAGAGGGGTATTTCCCACGCCGCTTTGCCCTTCAGCATGGGCTTGACCAAGGCTGCCCCTTCTCGATATTCTTTGAAAAGCGCCAAAGTAAGGTGTATAAGGGGAGGGCAGAGGATTTTGGAACTTTTCGAGAGTGTTGGCTGCCAGAGCATATAAGAGTCGCTTGATCTATGTGTCTTGAAATGACAAAGACCAGCAAGTATGTGTTACCTCACTTCGGTAGGAGAGTTTGAACCACCAAGGCATCTGTGAACTGGACTATTGGGAGAAGGATCACCCTTGGAAAGGAGTGAATGGCAGCTGGCGCTAGAACACCAGGCAAAGAAGGCTGGCGGATGCTCCTACTCTCGACATGGTGTTCGCCTTGGATTATCCCTCCAACTGGCCTGCTTTGGGGCTTCCGCTCGAGATAGCAGCTGATGAGGCCTCGCTAGAATTCCCTGCAACGAAGACAATGACTGGGAGTGTCTTCGACAATCTCAGCTCGATCTTCGAATGGGATGAGGGGAGAAAAGTCCCTGGTTACGAGAAGCGTCCACTACAGGACCTGAATGCCCTAATCAGGAGCAGTCCCCACAGCAAATTAGCTGGAAGGTCTTCTCAAGGAGGTGGATCTGAAGTGGCAGCTCCTACTCTAGGAGGGGGGAAAGAAAAGAAAGCACCCGACTGCTGCTAACAACCTTACAGCATCTTCAGCTAGTGGGCGTATTTGGAGGCAGAAAAGCGAGAAGCTTCTTGTGGTGTAAGAAACAAGAGGTAGGCCTTCCGCTTCTGATCTTTTAAGAATTCTTCTAGTATCATCCCCTGCTTCTGCTAAAATGTTTTCTTTTCTTCAAAAACCGAGGCAGACGACTCTGACAGTTATGAGCCTATTGGCATTGCTTCTGATCGGGAGGGGACTTCGGATCTTAGGGAGACACCCTTGAGTCTAGGGGTAGTTCTTGAGTCTGAGGCGGCTCAGGTGGAGACTGAGGAGGATGAAAGCCCTGAAGCAACTGCTCCAGATATGGGCTCAGATGTCGATGTGGCCTCCATGCATGAGGAGTTTAGTGCCTCGACCGATCCATGCATGAGGAGTTTAGTGCCTCGACCGAGGCAGGGGCTATGGCTCGAGGAAAAGAGCCTGAAGTTGATGACGTGCCTGATCACCAAGAGTTTGTTGCTCCCATGGCCCCGAGTCATGAAGATGAGGGGACTGAGCTCTTTGTGGCAGAGGTTCTGGCTGTTGAAGGCGAGGGCCAAGTGGAGGAAGCCACTGTCAGAGATGAGTTGGCTGGCGGAGGCAAAAGAGAAGGGGCAATTCCTGATCTTGATGATGCTGAGGTGACAACCCAGGAGTGTGAGGAGAAAGGGGAACAGGTTCCTCAGCCTGTTGGGACAGAAGTAGAGGTCCCCATAAGAGAGGGCCCAGACAGCGAGGCTGGCCTTGAAGAGCTCATGCAGTTTGAGGCCTGGGCTGCCCATGAGCCTGAAGGGGAAGAAGCTCTAGGGTTTTCCCTTGTTTTAGAAGAGCCAGTGGCTCAGATGGCTATCTCTTCAACAAGCCTGGTCCTTGAGGTCAAGGTGTCTTTCGCAGTGGTGGTCTCAGCAACACCGCCCATGCCTATTTTCGGTGATGTTTCTAGCATGATTGAAGGCATGCTTAGAGCAGGCCTTCAGAGCTCTAGGGAGTTGCCTTTCAATGTGCTGGGAGAAGGTTTGGCCAGCTTGAGGGAGTTTGCTGGGACTACTGCGATCGAAACAGCGTCAGAGGTGCTTTTGCATTTTGGTGTAACTCTAAATGAGTTGGAGAGCTGGCGATTGGGAGTGCTTCATCATGAGGAAGAACCCAGAAGGGTAGCCTCCTTGGAAGAGCTGATCTTGCATAGTCGTGAGAAGATAGACGCTTGTATTGAGAAGAAAGCCTTGATAGCTGGCCCCCAGTAGGACCTCAAGAAAGAGGCACTAGGGAGCTTCAAGAGAATGATCAAACTCAGAGAGGCAATGCGAATACTGTAAGAAGAATTCACGGGCCTCGAGACAGAGATGGCTCAAAGGAAGGCCATGGAGGCCTCTTTGGTTGTAGATTTGTCCAAACTCGATAGCACAATTGAGTCGGAATCTGTGGTTATGACAGAGGCGACTCTAACAGTGGCGGAGTTGCATGCACGTGTTTAAGGCACCGAGATTTCTATTGAAGCGCGTAACACAGAGATCAATAAGATGATTGATCGTTTTAGAGCATGCCATTCCCCTTCTTTTTTTCTTTTTTTTTTCCTTTTTTTTCTTTTTTTCTTTTCTTAGCACTTGTAAAAGTTTTGACTGATGAATAAAGTGCTTCTCTTTTTTATTGACTTTACTGGATGGTTTCATTATCTCTTTACTTTTACTGCACTTCATGTGATTCTTCTGAATGCCCTTCGACACTTTCCTCGTCCTAAGAGACTAATACCCTAGGCCTTGTTTAGCCCCATGGTGGATTGCCGCAGCTCGGATATCTTTGAAATAGGGAGTTGTTGCTTTTTCTCCTTTCAATGTCTGATTGGCCAAAGGCTCATAGTTCATTTTCCTCATGATTTGGTGAACCTCATTGCTATAGATAGTCCTGTCAGGAGGGGCTTTGGCCTCCATTAGTGGCACGTTTACTTCAAGCTCATCATAACTTTCAGTCTTTGGCACGAACTCTTTGAGATGCTTTTAAGCGATACGCATGACCTCCAGCGGACTTTGGAGACTGCGCACTTCTGTTCTCAAGTTTGCTAGAGGATCCTGCCCTTGAAGGGAAGAAAGTCGTTCTTTATCGAACTGCTCTCCTCTTAAGAGGTCGGGGAAAAGTAAAACTTTCAGCTGGTCACTAGTCTGAGGAGCATCCTCTATACTTATAGCAACCGAAGTTTGAAAAAAATTTCGCGACAGTTGTCGCATCGCTTTGGCTTTTAAGAGTGCAATGGGGATATGCAGGACTTTCTGATGGTCTGGCGTATAGGTGATCCTTAGAGCCGGGAATTCTACCCCCAAGATGGCTCATAATTAGGGGCAGAAGGTGAAGACTCTTTTTCAAAGGAAGGAGGAGTTTCTTGAGGGATGATGGTTGAGATGTTGGAATGAAGAGTAGTTAGGGGTAAAATTCTGCCCTGCCTTTCTTCCTCCTTGAACATAGTGACTAACGTCCTCCCAACATCCTCAATATCTTCATGAGACAAAGATGCAGTCTTGCTTGCAGCCTCGTGACCTTCATCACTCAGCTTCTGAGGCAACGCCAGATTTGTGAAATAATATTTTGCATATGCATAGTGAGTTTCGGCCACAGGGAATGGTCTTTTGTCAGCATAGAATGTATGATGTCTCCCGTCTCAGCTATACTTCAAACATTGGTGCAATGTTGATGGAACTACCCCTTGATTGCCGAACGAGGAGAATATTGTAAGAAGTGTCAGCGTCGATTATATGAAATTGGGCATAATCGTTCAGCTCACCGATCTTAAAATGAAGGCATATCATGCCAGCCGGCTTCTCTCCTGATTGGTTAAACCCTTGAACTGTGATGTGGGTCAGGGTAAGATCTTTGGACCCCAACCCTAATCGAGTAAAGATCATTCTTGGAATGAGATTGACTGCCGACCCTCCATCTAACATGATTCGGTTGATGGGGCACGCATGTAATTCGCCAGCAACAAAGAGAGGGCGATTACGAAACTTTTCCCCCAATTGCAGATAGTCCTCTGAAAAGGTGATTGGCATACATCCTTGTAGAATTGCTGGGTCTACCTCGATAGCCTCTACTTCGGTCTCGTACACTTCTGGGTCAGAGAGAGCTTGAACCAAAGCCATCCGGTAATCCTTTGAAAGCATGAGGGCGTCGTAGACGCTGAGAAGGGCAGGAAGCTTCTGTAGATGCCCTATCACATCATATTTCACCTTTTCTTGATCAAGGCCTTGTGTTCCTTGTCCTACCACTGATTTGGTGGGCATATTGGGTTGAGGAGCAGGTTTAGGTAAAGAGGGTTTATTTTGGCTGACTGGCTGACTTGATTGCACAACAGGCTTGGTTTGAGTGATGGAAGTTGGAGTTTTTAGAAGAGACTACGTGTATGGGATAAAAGGGTTCCCAGGAAATTAGAGGGTAGGGGGATTGGTTTAAGGTATTGGGCTTAGGAAGAAGTCCAGGGAGCTATAGGATAGGCAGACTAGTTTTTGGATTAAGGGGTAGTGGCAGACTGGGGAAGTTCAAGGTGCCCAATTTCTGTGGTGGAGATTGCAGCGTCTTACCTGATCTGAGATTTATCTACCTCGTGGCGGGCATTGGTCCTAAAATTTGCACCATGTGGCAAGCTCCCTGAGAATAGAAGCTTTTCCCTCTCGAATATCTCAATCTCTGCTAGAAGTCAGGCTTAGAGGGCCTCTGAGGTTTCTTTGGCTTCGATTTGTTTGCTCTTCTTTGTGCTAGGTGGCTTTGCCTTAGCTTTAGTTGTCAGAGCATCAGCAACTGTTGGGAATCCTACTGCTTGGGCTAGGGTCTTTCTCAATCGTTTTCACTACGTCATGCTTATATTGATTCCTTCGAATTCCCAGTCGAGAGCCTCGAAGTCCGAGCACATCAAGGTCATACCTGCAAGAGACATAGACAAGGAAGAATGAGAAGAAGGAGAAGAAGGAGAAGGAGGAGGAGTAGGTTTAGAATGTGGGGGACTTTTAAGGCCGTTCCCTCATCAGATCATTCTGGGTAGCTTTCTACGTCATCGCTAGAGTTGGACGGGTGCAAGGGGTCTTTTAGGTCTTTCCCTTGCTTAGACCATTGGGGAGTACTTTTAACGTCGTCACCCTCATCGGACGTTTGCTGAGTGGAAGATGGCACGGGACGTCTTCTTGATAGGATAAAGAAGGAAAAAGGATTGTGCTGGGGATGAAGTCCAGCAAAGTTGGCAACGGAGGAAGGGGCCTGAGAAATTCCTGCTTGACTGTGGGTTGAGCGGTCTTGTTTCTTCGGCGAGCAGCCCTTGGGGCCCGTCTCTTTCTGATTTTCTGAGGTACTATTTGATTGGTCTCACTAGGTTCGTGATCAACGCTGGCTTGGCGAACCACTGCTCACCTCAAAGATTTGAGTATGCTTCGTCCATGGTAGATCATCCATGGCTGGGAAGTCGAGGGTTCTGCAAAGTCTGAGTCATTGATCGGAAGGTCCTGCCTTGTGAGATCTTCTTACCCAGAGGAAGTGATTTGGGGATCACTTACGGGGAGGTTGTAAAATTCTTGAAACTCCCGCATCTTCTTCGTGAATATATCAAGGAAAGTTTGTGCATTTTGACAAATAATGACCTCTTATTTGATGGAATGGGCACCAACGATCGTCAGTCCCCTTAGCAAGGGGGCGAGGTTGCCTTGCCTGCTTTAGTGTGATTATGCCTTTCTGAAGCATTATAATGAAGAGGGTGTAGAAGATGCCCGAAATTTTGTCCTTCTCTTGAATGATTACGACATGGGAGGCCTCAGTTGCCCCGTAGGCCTTATTTAAATCTTCAAGCTTTATCTGACCTTTCAAAATCAGAGCCTCAATGATATCCTTCAGCGTGTAGCAGTCATCTATGAGATGATTGAACCTCCGATGGTAGGCACAATAATTTGCTTGAGTGTCAAGGCCAGATTTCTCAGGGAACTTGGTTTCTAGAAGCTGAATCATATTCTGCTTCAATAGTAACTGGTACAACGTAGGGACCCATTCCTTCTCGAAGGGATCGAAGGGATAAACCTTATTCCTCTGCTTGGTGAAATAATCACTCCGAACAAAGTTAGCTGGTGGAGGTACCCAACGACTGTTGCTGTTTGCCATCATGGGGTGTTACCTTCGCCGTGCTTACCTCTTTAGAGAGGTCTAAAGTTTGAGAGGGAGCCTTCTTTGAATCATTGACCATAACGGTTACACTAATTACCCCTTTCTGTGTGCTGCTCCGTGTGTTATTTCGAGAGCCACCATTGCCCCGGTTGTTAGCTGCACTAGTAGATGGTTGTCGTGCCCCACCATGATGGCATGAAAAACTTTCTATGTGAACTGATTTAGCGATCAACTGGGATATGGAGGTCGGATTGGAGGACTTGACATGTAGAGCGATTTCATGTTGCACACGCAAGTCTGAACTACTTCCTTCTCAGGCATAGGATTAGGATGGCGGGAAGCCAAGTTTCTCCATCTTGATAAGAACTGATCTACGGGCTCATCAGGGTCTTGAGTCAAGGTGAGAATCTCGATGGTTTGAACTTCTCTCTTGACCTCATATAAGTGCTGATAGAACAGGTTCTCCATCTCCTCCCATGTATGTACCGAGTTTGGAGGAAGTTGGGCATACCATTGGAATGTTGGGCCATCAAGGGCCTCAACGAACTGGGGAGAAGAAGTCTCCCGTCAACTGCTGTTTCCTGACATGCTGCTTGGAAGTGGGCGACATGCTAGTTTGGGGAGGCAGTTCCACTGAATAGAGGAAACTTCCCTTTCTTATACTCTGAGGGGAACGTGACCTAATCAATATAGGAAGGATGTGGTCTTTGTCTATTCTTTAGGCTATGGGTGGCCATAGTGTCAATATCTGACTAACAAACTGGATGAGGGACAAAATTGTCCTGTGTGGTAGACGGAGGAGGCTGCCATAGAGGTACACCATCAGAGTGATGGGAATTGATCTCATGGTTAGCCTACTGGTGTGCAGTGTTAATACGATCGATCTTCTCCATCATCGCGTGGACCATGTCCTCAAACTTATTCATCCTTCTGCGCATCACCGGGCTCGCTTACGACCATTGTGCTGACCATTTCTCTAGGGACGTCAACGTTAGTGGCAGCTGAAGGCTTGCGAGCGTGATGGGTCGTATATGGTAGGTCAATCAATAAGGGGTCAGCATGCCCTGACTGAACTGAACTTTTGTACCCAGATGGTGTTTAGACCGGTTCTCGACAGTCTTGGGACCGTGGCTGGGGAGCCTGTTCACAACGGTCTTGAGGTCGTGGCTGAGGAGTCGGTTCACGACGGTCTTGGGACATTGGCTGTTGAGTGGTTGGGTCTTCTTTTGCGACAGTAACCACAACACATGGCTCATTGAGCTCTTCTTCAGGCTTCACGGTCTGAAGGGGGTAGAAGGGATTTAGGTGAAGAGGATCGTCAAAATTGGCTGTTTTGACTGCCTTGGTCACCTCCCTAGTCAAAATTCGCAGACCTCCATTGCGTGTAGCCTTGAGGTTTTGATGGACCTTGTACCAAAATTGCGATCTAGGTCGCGGTAGGTCAACTCTTCTCGCATAGGAGAGAGCTGTCTTCATCAGATGTGGCAATGGATGAGGGCCAGGAACTGGAGTCATCTTGGGCCGAGGAGGATGAAGGACTTGATCTTCCATGAGGTCAATGCCTCGAGCTCTCTTATGAGCTCTAAAGACATGACTAAAGTGTTGGGGCTGGTTTAGGATGGCACTCTTGGGGAAAACCTTCGAGTACGAAGGCTGAAGGTGCTTGCTCGATAAAGGAGGAGCAGGCAGGACCAGGGTCGACTCATGACGAGGCTTGAATCGAGGATGAGGGGATATCTGAGATGGCGACGCGTGTGCACCCCTTGAAGAAGGATTACGGGAGACCTGAGGGTCAATCTGGGCTCGTGCAAGTGATTTGGACTTAGGAGGGCAAGGACTACGAGCAGGTGTCTGTAAGAAAATAGGTGCAGGCCTGCCCCTTACAGGGTGCACTTGTGTGTGCATAGGAGGACGACGAGAAGGTCTTCTCCTATGCACTCGGGTTGGCGCAATAATGGCGTTGCCCCGAGCAGTAAGATGCATATGAGTAGCGTGTGCAAGATCTGACCTTAGAAGGTTCGATCTTGAACATGGTCTCGATGAAGCAAAAGGCTTGCCCCAAAGTGTGACTCGAGTGGGTGACCCACTAGTCTTGTGGTGTGTGCGAGGGGAGGAGACCGTAGGGTTTCCACTTTGATGTGTTGAGATAGAGACCAACGGTGTACGAATGTGGGGGGTATCCTTATGGCGACCCACATGAGCAATGACAACTTGCTTACCTTTTGCAGAAATGGATTGGGCATCCTTCCGATGTACCTCAGAAACTCGACTGGCAAGTGACTTGCCAGTGGCTGGGTGCATGTTGTGTGGGGTAGCATAAGTGCCGCCCAAGTAAGGCGCTTTTGTAGAATTTCCACCAGAGCGAAGAGTTGGGAAGTGAGGGACCTTCAAGTCCCTCCTCACACTAGTCCAAGTTAAGACCTGAGAGCTAGACAAGGGGTCTCTGCTCAAGAGGATGGTCGGGAATGAAGTTGAAGGACTTCCCTAGGGACACTCTCGAATAAAGGGATAAGAAAATCGACGATCCAGATTAATGTGTTACAGAACCCAGCAGCCATAAGTGAATGTGAAAAGAGAATGAAAGCAGATCAAAGAAAAAACTAGCCAAACAAGAACGATCTGACTAAGGGGTAGTAAGTCCCCAATGGAGACGCCAAGCTAGTTAGGTGCCTCGATCTTGCCCTCCGGATCCCTGGAGGATCGGGCAGCACGCGTCTTGAGTTTCGGGAGAGACTCGAGATGTTTGTGAGATCACTCTCTTGAGAACCTCGATCGAAAATGGGGGCAGGTGTTACCAACCGGTGCGAGACGAATTTAAAGGTGGGTTTGGGACTTACTCGGGCTGACTTGTGTGGGCACCCTCTTAGATCACGAAGAAAGCCCTCCAGTGATGACACTGGTTCGGAATTGCCTCCCATGGCTCGTAATCTTCTTATTTTTTGCTTTCTTACAATCACACACATATATGACAAAGGTTATGGGACAGATCGGTCGGGCCTCACCCTTTTCCTCTTTGATGAATATACGCAAGCATGCGTATTCAAAATGAAGAAAGAAAGACGGGGAGGGGGGGGGGGAGAAGAATTCGACCAAGGGAGAAGATCAGAGCAGTGATTAGGCTGGTGGATAATTGGCGTAACGTGGTGGTGAAATGGGCTCTATAACTGAGACCGGCTCATGGGATCGCGACTAGACGTTATTGCCAATATCGATTAGCTAAGCACGATGGTTGGTCTGTAGTGGCAGTAAAGCCGGCCAAACGAACCTGACGTAACAACATTACGGTTAGACGACAGGACCGCAGTGAAATGCTAAATGAAAGAGTAATCGAGGAATGGTTAGAGAGAAGAAGGGGATAGATGGAAGGAGAGAGAAGAAAAAAGAGAGGAGGGAGGAGAAGAAAGATGAGATGCAAGCGGCGCTAGACATTGCCGATTGTTTCAGGAGATAGGAGAGAGAGGAAGGAGTTGGCGCTAAGCTTTACCGACTGTGTTAGATGAGAAGAGAGGAAGAGAATCAATTGGCGCTGAGTCTCGCCAACTGACAGAATAAGAGAGGGAAAAGCAGTCAACGTTAGGTCTCGCAGACTGTCAGAAGAGGAGAGAGAAGGCCGATCGATGCCAAGTCTCACCGACTGATAGAAGAAGAAAGAGAAGACCAACATGTGTTAGGTCTCGCTGACTGATAGAAGAAGAAAGAGAAGACCAATCGACGCTAGGTCTCACCGTCTGATGGAAGAAAAGAGAAAACCAACCGGCGCTAGGCTCGTCGATTGATAGAAGAGAGAGAGAAGACTAACTGATGCCAAGTCTCACCGACTGATATAAGAAGAGAGAGAAAACCAACTAGCGCTAGGTCTCGCCAACTGATAGAAGAAGAGAGAGGACGTCAGCCGGCGTTAGGTCTCGCCGATTGATAGAAGAAGGGAGCGGATGCCAACTGGCGCTAGGCCTCGCCAATTGACAGAGGAAGATGGAAAAGATCAACCGGCACTAGGTCTCGCCAGTTGACAGAAGAAGATAGAGAAGACCAACCGGCGCTAGGTCTCGCCAGTTGACAAAAGAAGATAGAGAAGACCAACTGGCGCTAGGTCTCGCCAGTTGACAGAAGAAGATAACGGGGACCAACTGTCGCTATGTCTCGCCAGTTGACAAGAGAAGAGAGAGAGGACCAACTGGTGCTAGGTCTCACCAAATGACAGTAGAAGAGAGAGAGAGAGAAGAAAGAGAAAGAGAGAGAAAAGAGAGAGACTAGAGAGAAGAGAGAGGGGAGGAGAGAGAAAGTTGTCTGCTCGAAGGATACCGACCCTTTCCTTCTCTCTCCTATCTCTCTCTCTAAGACGTACTCATAGGCTCAAGTAATGAATCAAAATTTATTGAATCCTCAAAGAATGAATCGAGCTTTCAGTGTCCTCCTTTACAATGAGGCAATGCCTATTTATATAGAATTGTGCTCAAACATGGGCGAATTGATCAAAATTAGACCAAACTTCTGAAAATTAAGATTTAATTGAATAAAAATAAATTATAAAAAATAGGTGCAAATGGATTGTTTTGCCCCTGCCTAACATTGTGTGGAATTTCAGAACAGTCCCTACTGTTTCTCGAGATCTTGCGTGATCTTCCATGGCTGACCCAATGGTGTTCTGATGCCTGTTTAATTGAAAGATTATTATTTTCTTGTAAGGCTCGGCATGGTGATCATTTTGACTTCGAGCCATGAATCATGTTTTTGAGCCATGATCACGAGACTTGAAATTTGTTTGAATCTTGAAAACTTTGGATAGATAGTGCGGTTGTTTCTTAATGTTTTTCTGTGATTTCTTCATCGTAGTGAACTAAGCATGCCGTCACGATCATGTGGCAACAAACGGAACGTGATTTGGAGCACGAACGAAGATTTCACAACTTTTGAGTTTTGGCCGGAATCTGGAATCCGTCGGCTGAAATTTTAGTCACTTCATCGGCTTCGTGCGTGAAATCTGATCATTCATCATGTACGGGATTTGGACCAATGATGGCCATGGACAATGGAATTGGTTTCGCATTGATCCGTTGCACGAGCGTCTTAATTTGGTCTATCAAGCGAGGCATGTCGATGCTGAATTTTCTGCAACTTCTTCATGGATCGATAACTTCTCTCTAGGTAATCTCCCTGCTCGAACATCGTCTCGGGGCGTGCCACATATCGAATTGTTTGTCTTGATGAGACGAATAAGCTCACCAAAATTAGGAGTGATCCGACTTGGAACGAGTGAGTTACGGGCCCCGAAAGTGACTCCCCATGACTATAAAAACAACCACCTTTAATGGTATTTTCGTACATTGAGGCCACACAGGAATAGTGCGCGGCCCTACCTGTTTCAATGTTTTGTTCATGTCTTTGTTTCGGAGTGTCCGATTAAGCTAAAAATTGTCCCATAGGGGTTTTCAACCATGCCAGATCTAATGGTAGTGGTCCCACAATGATTTGAGACACCGAAAATATAGTTCCAGTTGTAGGGTCTGTTTCAGGGTGCTTGAGGCCATTTTTCCAAAAACTGTTCCTTTGTGTTCACTACCTTAGACATGTCGAAATGTGACGAAACTTAGCAGATGGTTCTTGGAGTGCTGATGATGATCTTGACTAATTTTGGTGCCATTTCGAGACTGTCAGGAATTTCCACTGTTTTGCAGGCTTTATTGACCTGCTTCTTACCAAGGACCAAGGTGCTGAAAAATACGTTCCAACATTATGCTTCTTTGAAGTTGGGGCATTTCTACTGTCATTTTAAGTAGAAATCAGTAGATGATGAAGCTTATAGCTTGACGCCCTTAAAATTTTTAATCATGAAATTATGCTATGTTGTAGAGCTCACCACAAAAAACATCTCCACCAAATTTGATTCGAAAACTCCCAATCTTTTAGGAGATATGGGTATTTTGTCTGTTAAAACCTAACGCAGAAAATGATGTCTAATGCGGCTCAAACCGCTTTTACATGGAGAATTCATAGGATCTGGCCTGCATACAGATTATTAAGCTTCAAGTCAATATTCGAATGGTTTTGGTGTCATTGAAAATTTCCTTCTAGATTGAGAGATATGTTGCTTTTACCATCTGAATGTCATCATGGTTGCTCAACTGGCGATGCTTGTGAGCATTTTTTGTCGAAGATGGTGACAATGGCAATATATAAATTGTCATATGACCAAAGCCTTAGGAAGGGAGTTATTTGATCCCAAATATAAACTTCCCAATGGTTTAAAGTCAATTTTCATGTTTGAAGGATGATTTTATCAGTTAAGTTTGCTTAAAGGACGATAGATCATGAGATTGACTTAAACAATGTCTAAATCTGGTGAATTTTGAACTGAAGACATATAATGACCAACAATTGTCATTTGCAAAGTTTCACCTTGATTGAATATAATATGATGAGGTTTTCATATGTTCATTCATTAAAGACCTTTTAACTGACGAAGTCTCTGAAAAATTGTCAACTTATATCTAAATTACCCCTAAATAGGACAATGAGACATATATTGGCCCTAGGATCATTGATCCCATCGTCTGGTCTCAGAGTGAGATTTGTGACAATCTTTTAGTATTTTTGACTGTTCCAATCCTTTAACAGATGGAATTCCTCAGATCTTGTCAACTTATATTCAAACTTCCCCTAAATAGAGCGGAGAGACATACATTGATCCTATGGCCTGGTATCATAATGAGATTTGTAACAATCCCTGAGTACATCTGACAATCAAGATACATTAAAACCAACTGTAGAACATTCAAAGCATATGTGGCCTTGTACATTAAAACCAACTGTAGAACATTCAAAGCATATGTGGCCTTGTAGGGCAATTTTCACTTATATGAATCCTTTTGATATAATGTTTGAGGTATTTCCACATATAACTTATCTATTGACCATCCATAAGGTCTTTCTGCCCATTAAGCTTGCGTACACTTGAGGACTATTCAATTTGAGGACTATTCGGTGTTTTTAGTCTCAACCGGCTTGAGAGATACTCCCTCAGGAACCAAATCGGCTAACTGAAGTCTTACCATCTAGGAAATAAAAGTTAGTTTAGAAAAGTTGTCCCTTTGGCTTTGTTAAAGACCCTAGTGGTAATACATCCTGCTGGGTATGGGCGGCCAATGGTTTGATCCTTAAACTTGGCCAAAAATTGTGTTTTGAGAACCAGAACAATGAGTTGAACTGGTTAATCACTGGCTTCAAGCTCGCTCGCTGGTTATCCTGGGTTTTTGTATGAAATGTTTTTAAAAAAAAAAAAAATCACCAAGAAAATAGATGGAAACCTGGTAAAATTGACAGGGCTTAGACCTAACTGGTACCCTACCAGTTCCGAGCATACTCAACAACTTTTAAAACATTGCCCACAAACAACAATGCCAAACAAACTATCTTATTTTTCATTTCCATTTACTCTGTTTAAAGTATTTATTGATGTTACAAGAGCATCTTGATATTCATGTGGGTATTAACATTGCTTCCATTGTTTCTTATTTCCCCGGCACATTAACTTATAAATAACATAATAGAGAGGCCTAAATGTAATATCCTATTAATGCTAATGCTAAACACTATGCAGCACATGTAACAAGCTGTTACAAGCTTAAGCTAAATTGACTGTATCTTTTTTATGTAAATATACTCCCAAAGAAGATCCTCTTCACAAGCTTACAACTTACAACAGATTTGATTTCTTTGCATTTGCATAGGAAAAGTTATTTTTCTTCTCCCTTCCTTTGCCACTAGAGCAGAGTAACTGTAAAGAGGAAGCCTCAATTCTCAAGTTTTCATTTGAGCCGATGACATAAAGGGCCCATTACATTGAAATAAATGAGCAACATAGAAAGATGGGATTGGTCACCAAGTAGTAAAACAAAGAGAAGAACATGTTTACATTGTTTCTCTCTTTCTCTCCTCACTCCCGTTTCCTCACTTTCCTTGTTTGATTTCCACAGATTTTCATGGAGGATGCAGCTTTTATATCCCTTTCTTCATTTCTCTTCATGGGTGACGTTCAAATAAAGATCTCTGTGCAGGATACAAATACCCTTAAAAAGGACATATGCAATATGTCGGATACAACCAATTCCCATTGAGGTGAATATAATGAGACAGTAAACAGAGTGATAATAATACGACTACGGCTTCTGCTTTTTGTGTGTTCCGTCCCCTGTTGTGTATCCTGTCAATTTTAATCAATCACGGTCTTTGCCATGCCATCCTGGTCTACCTAAGGTAAATTCCAAGCTGGGGTTCTTGAGGTCATGGTTATTTCCTTTTGCCTGCACTCAAAATTATTTTCTTCATGAGAAATAATATGAAAATAATTGATTTATTCTCGATGCAACAATGTAATATCATTGTTGGAGTTTGAATCGCTACCTCAATGTGATGCCCATCTTTTTCCTGCAAAAGAAGGGCTGGGGATCTAATACTCTCGGCATCACTTGAAGTGGTATGTAACCACGGTCCCCTACTGCAAAATGCAAAATATGAATTGAATTCAATCAGCTTTCTTCGCATTAGAAATTCATGCCAAGGAAAGATTATACAAATGACCAATAGCAAAGTTTAGCTATCCTGTAGTTATTCATTCAAATTTTTTTTTTTCAAATTGTAAATTCACTAAACCCATGCATGTGTTCTCTAATCGATTCAAAGAATTTCTCAAAAAAAAAAAAAAAAAAGGTTTGTGACAAAGACCAAAACCAAAAAGAGAAAATCGAGAAAATCAGACAACACCATGTGATTTGAGAAAATCTCTAGATTGATCTTAATCTGAATGCAACTATAGTAAAACCTGTAACAACAAATGGTTGTAGAATTTGATATGGCAGTAAAAATATGGCAATAATTCCTCATGAAACCTCATGGGACGCAAAGAGCAACACAAGCAAGTTTAATTCCTTTCCCTAAAAATTAAAATAAAATGATGAATTATAGATGCCAAGTTTATCCTCAACCTGATACCAAAGAAATAATACTTTTGGCCTGAAAATTGCACTAGAAGACTTGATGGCCCTATAGATAAGGTCCAATCTTCTTATCTTTTACACCCTCCTCGTCCTTTGAACAATACTGGAACTTAGTGCAGCAGGTCCAATATGGGTATAGCAAGTAATAAGTATCTAGCAACATTAGGAGTTCCTCAATGGGGATGTATCGGGATGTGTTTTCTTCTTTCTCAGTCGACAAATCAGACTGATAATGCAGGCCGATCTTGTTCCCTCTATATATGAATGTTGGTTGAGTCGGGCATTGAGAAGAATCGCTTCACTTGCAACTGCACCCAAATATGACCCGACAAGCCAAACTAATTGAGTAACAGAGGTCTTGTTCTGCAGGTGTACTAAAAATATGGCCCTAGATCTGGTTTTCACAACATGAACTGATATACCCATTGCCAAGGGTGAAAGTATATGAGGGACAACAAGAAAGATTAAGGAAAGGAAGGTCATGATCCTTATTATTATCAGAGATGTTGTCAAATCTTAGCCAGCAAAATGGAATTGGCCAACATGCTGGTAAACATGATAAGAGGTGTGAGAGAGGAGGAATGAAAAAGGCCCGCAACGAGTTTGGTGCGGGCCAAAGCAAGGATTTAGAGGAGAAGAATAGATGGTGCATAGAGAATATGCTCTTTGGAGAAGGATAAATGTTTACAAGCATTGTAAGGCCCTTGAATAGCACATGGTCTCACACTTATAGGGGATGAGTTAGTTGGTTTGATTTAAACTTTAGAATCACTAATATGAGTGGCTTCTCACTTTGTATACAAGATTTTTTTTTAGGCTCTTTGGATTCATTTGGCTAGGGACTCTTTCTTAGAGGTGTTTTAGAGCTAGCATTTTGGATAGTTGTGCACAACTATTGGTTTTTCAAGCCAATTTGAAGGACCAAACTTTGATCAAGCCTTCACAACATAGATTTTACAAAACATGGATGTGGCACCTTTTTCAACCACCTAATCTATTCATATATCCCAAAGGAAACAATTTACCAAAATTTAGTCCCCCCTTATGGTGGACACCTATAACTTGGACAGATGTGTCAACCACTAGAAGAAAATATGATCAGGGCAATTTTTTTTTCTTTTCAAAATTATGAGCTGCCATAACAAATACACAAGTGTAATGATGTCATTAAAAGACTTACCCAAAAAAAATGATGTCATGAAAAGAAACTAAGATGGAATAATGGTACTTTAATAGCAAAAAATAAAATTAAAGGATTTCTACCCTAAAATAGTTTATCTCAAAGTTTATTTTTTTTCCTTTGTTCCATAGACAATATACATTTGTAATTTTGTTTACAATTTCATTAGATAGTTCAATGGACTTAAAGCAAATTATTCCAATCTTCATTTGTTATAGTCATCACATCCTATCTCTAGGCAAACTTTACAAGGAGAAAGAACTAAGCTGGAACGCTATTGAATTTAACTATGAAAAAAGTTTATATAAGTTGTCAATCTTATATTAGTGAAGTACACATCAAAATCCGTTGGAAGAAAGTGGAAAAGTATAAAATGGGACCATTTACTTTTGATACAAGATGGTCACAATTAGTTTTGACCATTGGATGTGAAATTTGGTGGCTGCATTTATTCTATTGACGAATTTCAAAGTCCAAAAGAAATTTTCTTGAACCTCATGACACACACAAGCTATCATATTTCACATCAGATGGTTGTAAGTAATTGTAACCTCCTTCTACCAAAGATAAATGGTCTCATTGACCTCAAGATATATGGATATGAAGAAAAACATAATTTTAAGTCCTAAAAACAATATAACTTGTAAAAAATAATTTGAGTCATCTATTTTTAAGATTTTCAAGTATTTACAGATCGAGCAGATCTGTACCATCTTTGAAGTTTTAAATTTTATAACTAGGGATAAAAATAATTTTTCACGCTAACTTAAGGTTTCTGACACTGGAAGTACACCTCCAGACAAAATTTAGAGGTACACCTTATTTCTATAATCTAAGGAAGCGCCTTAATCAAACCTCACCCTTTAAGTGTTGATGGAAGCCATCGAGTTGTGTAATATAGGCAAACATAATTCCACCACTATTAGTAGTTGGTGAGTAATCCAGTTGGGTAATATTTGATAAAACCATACAGTTTCCTCTAATGCCAAGGAAATTTAAAAATTATGAACTGGACGTAGCGAAGTGCAGTGCTTCTTTGGTTGATGACCAATAAATATGAATTAATGTTGTTCTCAAGTAAATTCAAATAAAAATTCAAATGCAAATTGTAAATGAGAATTGTTCCTATGAATCAAAACAGCAAGAGGTGAAACATAATATTTGTTCATTTGAAGCAAAACATATCTAGCTGTAAACAAAGAAGAAAAGAAGCAAAACATAATTAAAAAACCAAGTACTTAGATGGTAAGCATATCATCACCCAGCGGTGTGTACTGTAGTGGTGCTTCCATGGGCGGTTCCCAATAAAGAACGGTGGAGATTATACTTCCTAAAGACAGATATTCGTCCATCTACGGTTAATCTCCACCGTCCATTGTAGGAAATGAATTTTCATGGTGTATACCATATAAAACTAGGGTATGTTGTACTTCCCATGCTTATGATGAGAATATTGTAGCATCTATTCATACAAATGCTACATAATAAGAAATAAAGAGAGTGAGTTGAAGCTTTTGTAACACATGAAAGGGATCACTTTAAAGTATACTTACTTAGAGAGGATCATAAAAGTTCCTCATGAGATCTTAATGGAATGCAATGCAATTTATCATATATAGGTCATAAATAAACAAAAAAAAGGATATATACTAATGAGTCTACTAAATAAAATGAAGCTGTTCAAGGAATAGGTCATACATAAAAATCAATCATTTAAGAAAATCCTAAATCATTGTTTCGTTATCAGAGAGAGAGCGAGAGAGAGAATGTGCTTTTAGTAGAGAGAGAGAGAATGTGCTTTTGGTTCACAAGTCTGAACTTGGTCTACTTACCAAAGAGAATAGTACACAAGATGCACATGGTGATTGGATAACAATGCACGAGATCATAACTGGGAAAAGGGTACATTCTCAATAAGGAAAACAACAAAAACTGGATCGAGAAAAATATGAGTCAACTTACTAAAGAAATGGATCAATAAGGAGATAGAAAATGTGGGCCATTTTTTCATGAAAAAGAAGCACGATGCAGTCACAGGGCGCTGAAAATGGTTCACGAGAGAGAAGAATACAGCACAAGTCAGAGAGAGAGAGAGAGAGAGTTTTCAACATCAAAAGAAAGACAAAAGAAGGAAACAAATCAAGGAAAAGGTGGGGAGTGGAACATGGGTCAGGAGAGAGAAGAATAATATAGCAGCAGTCACAGATAAGTAGAAGAATCCCTCCACCATTAATCCTAGAGAGAGAAAGAGAGAGAGGGGTAGACAGAGAGAGGACTCAAGTACAAGAGCTTCATCTTTATGGAGGATTTTTTAAATCACCCATGCTCAAAAGAATAAGAACCCAAAGCTTCTAAGTTGCTTCGTGGTGGGTGCAATTGATTTTCTCTCTCTTCCTTTCTCTCTCTAACCCATCCAAGCACAATCTAGAGAGAGGAGTGAGATAAAAAGAAGGAAAAAGGAAAAAGAAGAGAGAGGCAAAAGCTGCTGAGGAAACTGTATGCTCTGCAGATATGGGAGAGAATATATAAGATTATGTTTGGAGAGGACGTGGTTCTGGATTCTCTACGCTTCCCATGCAAAAACATATTAAAAAGAAAAGGAAAAAGAAAAGATAGAGAACAAGATAAAGAGGAGAGAGAGAGAGAGAGCTAGAGAGAGAAAGCCCTCTACTATAGAATGGAAGTTTGTCTAGAGAGAGAAAGTGAGAGTGCTCATGTCATTGAGTGGAAAATGATTAGGAATTGTTCATTTTAGAGAGAGAAACAAGAGAGAGAAAGTCTGCACATTGAGTGGAAAATGATCAAGTATAGCATATATCGAGGTAAAGGAAAGAGAGAGACTAAAAAGCAAAACAGGTGATTCAAAGGAGCACGTGGGGTGAGAAAGATAGTCTAGAGAGAGAAAGTGGAGGCTAAAAAATGGTCCTGAATAAAGGGTTCAAACATAGTGTAGAGAGAGAAAGGGGATTGCAGAGAATGGCGTACCTTGAAGAGTTACTCCACAACGAAGGAGCAGGAGGATGAGAATTATTAGTACTAGAGTAATCAACCTCTCCTTGAAAACCAAAAGCCCCCAAATTCCGGTCACTTCCGGCCAAATTTCCGGCAACAAAATCGTCTTCTCCGGCTGATCCACTATCAAATCCATCAGATTGACCTGAAAAAATTGCCGGAAAAAAGAAAGAAAACCCATGAATCCAAATTCTCTTTCTATTCTTTCAAAAAATCCGGCTAATGCATTGAGGTAAAGCTGCCATGAAAAAGCTGATTAAACAAAAAAACAAATTACCTGATGAGGCCGCAGGCTTGTCAGTGGTCTTAACAGTTCGATACATCTGCACCCACAGTTCGGAATAGAGATTAAGAGAGAGAAAGGAAAGGAAGTGAGAGAAACAAAGGCACTGGCATGTGCCTGAACTGTAACTATGTTCACAGACTGGTGGTTTAGAGAGAGAAACCCCGGGTATTTGGGTACTGTTTGTTATTAACCAATGTTTGGTGAGAGCAATAATGACTTGTATTATTGTGAAATGATGCTTCTTTTCTCATCAGGCCCTTTCTCTCTCTGAACCCCCCCCTCTCTCTCTCTCTCTCTCTAAAAACGTGCAGCTATGCTGTCCCTTGTCCTGGAAATACCAGACTCATTCATTCATTCACTCAAACCCTTCTCATCCATTTCAATCTTCCCATCGGCAAGCGGGCCAATTCAAGAGAGAGAAAGAAGAGAGAGAGAGAGTTTTGTATACATATATGGGCAATTTTACTTCCCCCATTTTAGGATTTACCTGTAAATGGCTCTTTACATGAGCAAGTGTAAGATCTTTCACATCCATGAGCTCCAGCACCGATTTTGGAGTAGCTCCTGTACACACACCACGTACAAGCAACCCCACATTCTAATCAATCTCACAGTAAAAAAAAATCAAAACTATACAAAGGAGAGAGAGAGAGAGAGAGAGAGAGGAGAGAGAGTGAGAGTCCATTAATGAAGAAAAAAACCAGAGAAAGGGAGAGAGAGAGAAACAATAGGATAAGTAAGTAGACATGAGGGGGAGTGAGAAGGAGAGGGGGAGAGAGAGCACATAAGTATCAAGAAAGAATAAGTAGAGAGAGAGAGAGAGAGAAAGCTGATAAGAAGAAAATACAGATGGAAGCCCAAAACAAGATAACCCAAAAGAGATTCAAAATGCACTCGCTTGGGTGTGTGTGTTGAGAGAGAGAGAGAGAGAGAGAGAGAGAGAAGGATAATCAGGAGCAATGCCATACTCTCATGACCACCGAGGAGCTCGACCGCGTGCACAAAGCGAGCATGGAGAGTGCTAGTCCACCGCATCCTAGGTGCTCTCATGCTCCTCTTTGTAGGCAACTTCGATACAATTCTTGACCTCATCGCATGTGAAGAAGCGTCTGAAACTCCACCAAAATGGTGATGATTATGGTGATGAGATTTTAGGGTTTCACTACTTAGACCCCCAAACCTCAATGAATGAAAGGGTTGGGCTTGAGAAGCTGAGCTCGATTGCAAAATGGTGGCCATGGGGTCGAGCCCCAAAGCCGAGGAAGAAGAACAAGGATTAGGAGATGAGCAAGAGTTAGAGAGAGAAGAAGATGAGGTTGAGGGGTAAGAGAGATGGTAAAGCCTACTACCCATCTTTGGATCATCAAAAGGGAAGGGCCTGTTGTGATAGACTGGTATTCCCCTTATGGGCCTTAGGCCCTCAGAGACTTCTAAGAGAGAGAAAGAAGGCATATGATGGGGGTGGTTCTGGTGGTGGTTTTGGAAGTGGGGTAGAGAGAGAAAGTGGGGTTCCTGGTTCTCTTGCGGGGCGATAGGGTTTGCGAGCGAGAGCTCGGTGCTGCAATTCGAAGGAGTGGCGCCACTGTTCGGAGGGCTTATGTGCAGCGAGAGATCCGGCAGAGAGCGTGGTGGCTCCATGAAAACCCCCTGTGTAGGCATTTTTTCCACTCACAAAATCACCCTAAAGCTCCTCAATTTTCAGGTTCAACACTCATCAAGCAATTCGATGGGCCCTTCTCTTGCTCTCTCGCTAACTATTTTGGGGCGTCTTGCTTCTCTCTTTTGGGGATGTTGCTCCTCTCTTGCACTCTCTCTCTACTGTTAAGATGAGGGTGAGAAGGGATTAGAAGACATGGGGGTGAGGGATTTAAGGGAGGAGGTACGGATGAGGGTAGGTTTGTAGAGAGAGAAAGAGGAGGAGGACATGTTGGTTTGCTCGGAGATCGAAGCTTGAGTTGGAGGAGAGAGAAAGAGGAGGATTGGGAAAACAATGGAGATTGGGAATGTAAACAAAGGTGTCCCCTCTCTCTACAGACATGCTGCACTGGTTTGGCACGGAGTAAGAGAGAGAGAGAGAGAGAGAGAGAGAAGAGAAAAGTGGGGGACACAGAGAAGGAGAGGGATTACACAAAATGAGAAAGGAAATGGAAAGAAGCCAAATCTGCCATCCCCCTTAGAATATGTATGTAAGAAAATGACACTTAGGGGGGGCATGAGGGATGGTCAAAACAAGGGTGAAAGAAATGATGAGGGCAAAACCCCCGGTTAAAAAGGGGAAGTTTCTGCCTCACTCCTTTTCACTCTACCTTTGGTGTGGTGTTATTTTAACAAAAGGGAAAAATGCCCTGCCCCCCCCTCTCTTATTAAATGTTTGCGTTTCCAACATAGACCCATTGAGCCAAAAAGGTTGGTTCTCTTTAAATAACAAAAAATAGGCCTAGAGAGAGAGAAAGAGGAGAGAGTGTGATGTAGACCCATAAGGAAGTGTAGAGAGAGAGAGAGAGAGGAGTGTTGAGAGAGTGAGAGAGGTCTTCTGACAAGACAAAGATAAAACTATAGAGAGTGAGAGAGAGAGGGAGAGTAGGGTTAAGAGAAAGAAGGGGGATTTAGAGAGAAAGTGGGTTTTTTTTATTAAGGCCAAAATGTAGTCTACTCTCGCAAGAGTAGAAGGTCCATCTACTCCCTCGGATAAAGTTTTACCTAGAATTGATTTTAGGATCCCAAATTTTGTGGAGGTTACCTCTTTAACCTATATATTAACATCAATAAAAAAAATTTTAATTGTGCTTTTTTGTGCATTTGAATAAATGATATTTCGAGATTGAATATAGACCATCCAATTTTTAGATTTTGAGATCTAGTGATAGAAAACTCAAATTTTGAGAGAATAATCATCTTGTAATTCTTAAATAGTTCTTAAAAATTTAGATTAAAAGAATTCCTCCCAAGTTGGTCTTTTGGCTGAGGGAGTAGAAGTAAACTATGCTCCGGAGCACAATATGTGTCCATTATTACGAACCAATATGAGAGAAGGGGTCAAGAAGAGAGAAAGCGTGGGGTTGCCTTATAAAGTTTGATAGAGGGAAAAGATAGGTTTTTCTTACGAGCACACGAGAGAGGAATTTCTAATTAGTGATTCCTTTCTCTCTCTTTTCCTAGAGGGAGAAAGAGATCTCTCATTCTTCATTGCTTCTAATTCCCTCTCATCCTCCTAATATTCCCTTCCACAAACAACACGCTTGTCTAGCATTAAGATTATGTCACACCCACATGATCATCCACACACACTCTCTCTCTCTCTCATGGTTGACTATTACATAGATAGATTTCTAAACCCTAGGTCGAATCACAATATACTATTGCTCCTTTTATAATGAGAAATTACCTTGCTTTTAATGTCTTTTACCAAAGCTCTAATATGTTAAGTGACTCGAGGATTCTCTCGGGCACCTACAATCCAGATGATTGATGATAAAAACCCTCATATTTCCCCTGTCTCTCTCTCTAACCCGATATTTCCTCTCTCTCTAACCCTCTTATTTTCTCTCTACCTCTCTCTCTAACCCCATATTTCCTCTCTCTCTCCTACCCATATTTCTTCTTTCTCTCTCTCTAACCATGTCCCCTCCCCCTCTCTCCCTCTCTTTTTCCTTCTTTTTTAGAAATGGTGAAAATGAGATCTTGAAGAGACCCAATTACCTCCCCACAAACAAATGCCGAAAAACCCTTGCGCGCTTTTCGAAGCAAACACGATTTAAATGTATGAGAGGGTTTATTTAAAGGAGTCATTGTCGCCTTGCCTCAATGCACAGCATTTATTTGAGAGATTGCAAGCTGTGCAAGATCACCCCTGAATATGTCCACCTAAAACTTATTCAAACTTGGAATTTCCTCTTGTCAGATGATTATAATCAATTGAATTACTCTGTAGATTTAGACCAACAATTGGCAGAGAACAATGACCTGATTATATTGTATTGCATTCAAGTCACCCTCATCAAATAATAAATCAAGCCCATGTTTAGTATTGTGTTAAGAAGACTAGTGCAACATAGCATTGTCTCCTAGTGTTATATTCTATATTTTTATTTATTAGGGTCCCATTGTAACAACCCCAACATTCTAAATTTTCTACAAAGATTTATGTACTATTTTATATGTGACACATTTGGAGGATGCCATTTGCAAATGAGAGAGAATATGCAAATATACTAAAGTTATGTGCTTCACTTGTTTTTCTTGCATAAGGATTTAAAGATTTGAGTCAAAGGGATGTAATTCTAAAATTATGAATTCCAGTGGATCCCTCTGGACCTAAGATTCATGATGTCAAAAACCCTTTTAAATTATTGTTCACTGAGCATAGTTGTAGCTCTTGGGGGAGATGGTTGGTAGTTTTAACAAGGTGGGCAATGGTTTGTTAAGTTGATCCAAACTCTGAATATTGGAGGGTTCATTGGATATCTAGGGTTTCCGCATGGGGTCATTCTTATTTCACTGATATGGATTATTCACAAGGAATATGAATGAGTACTTTGAATCACCTACCTCTACCAAACTTATTAACTAGCCGTCATCTGCATATCTCAAGAATTTTCCCAAGCATATCTAGAAACTTCAATCTTACGATGCAACAGGTGATTGTGATCCTATATGTTGGGTTTGGTGATAGGTAAATCACTATATCTATATTTTCTTCTAGATTAGAGTATTATGGGAAATAAAAAATTGACTTTCTTGGGAGGCAAGAAAGTGATATCTTTATAAGAGAATGAGTGATGACATAATACTCATCATTTGAGGGTCACCCCTTTGGGGTTTATGGGAATAGATCCCCAATATGGAAATAGGTCTCTAAGAGAGAGAAACATGGCCTCTGAAATAGATACGGTATTTCCATGAGTTTTGAGTCGGTTAACTTTCACTTCTAGAGAGAGAAAATCTTTATGTTGCTCTCGAAGTTATCTTTCCGGTAGCGGTATTACGGTGCGAAAGATGATGTTGATCGATAGTGTTGCTCGGTCGGGAGAACGGGTTTTGGAAAGAGAGATTGGTGATAGTCTTTTACTGATGTTTAGAGATATGTATTATCTCTTGTAACCCAAAATTTTAATATTTATTGTGATAGTGGATTTCTAGTTGCCGAGACCGTGAATGTAGCCTTACGGGGTGAACCACGTAAATCGTGTGTTGTGGTGGTGTGCTTATTATGTTTGTTTTATTTCTCGCACTCGATTTATAGTTGTATTCATCTACTTCATATTTATTCATTCATGTACACGATCTTGGGTGGAATCCCGGTATTTGGGATACCTGGTTTCGAAAGCTAAAGGGTTCCCAAGAACCTTACAATCAATTTGTTGGGTTTGGTGATAGCTAAATCACTATACCCATATTTTCTTTTAAAGATTAAGGTATTATGAAAAATAGAAAATTGACTTTCTTGGGAAGCAAGAAAGTGATATCTTTATAAGAGAGTGAATGAGGATATCATACCCATCTTTTGAGGGTCACCTCTTTGGTGGTTATGGGAATGGATCTCCAATACAGAGATGAGTTTCCCAGAAAGAGACATGGCCTCTAAGAGAGGGGCAGTATTCCCACGAGTTTTGGGTTGGTTAACTTTCTCTTTTGGAGAGAGAAAGTCTTTCGGTTGCTCTCAATGTTATCTTTTCGGTAACGGTATTGCGGTGAGAAAGAAGATGTTGATCGACAATGTTGCTCGGTCCAGAGAGCGGGTTTAAAAGGAAAGATCGGTGATGGTATTTTACCAATGTTTAGAGATAGGTATTATCTCTTGAATCCCAAAATTGTAATCTTCTTCATTGTAATAGTAGATTTTTATTTTCCGAGGCCGTGGATGTAGCCCTATGGAGTGAAGCACGTAAATCTTGTGTCGTTGCGGTGTGCCTTTTTGTGTTTGCTTTATTCTCGCACTCGATTTATAGTTGTATTCATCTACTTCGAATTTAGTCAATCATATACATGATTTTGGGTGGGATCCCGGTGTTTGGGAGTTCGTTTCCTCAAGCTAGGGGTTCTCGAGATCCCTACAATTGATATCAGAGCACAAGGTGTGTACGGGGTTAAGGTTTATATTAAGAACAAGAGGAATGACAAAGTTTTATGAATACATGGTTTAAGGTGGAGAAATATGAAGGCAAAGTGTTTGTGAAAATTTCACAATAGAGGCAAGTGAGAAGAAATCAAGAAATATCCATGGTTTGAAGTGGAGAAATATGAGGGCAATTTTTTGTGAAAATTCCACAATGGAGGCAAGTATGAAAAAATCAAGAAGTCTCTTCAATGAAGATTATGAAGGCAATTATGTGATTTTTCTAGGTGGAGATTGATGGGTTTGGTGATATCTAAATCACCATACCCATATTTTCTTCTAAAGATTAGAGTATTATAAAAAATAGAAAATTGACTTTCTTGGGTAGCAAGAAAGTGATATCTTTATAAGAGAGTGAATGATGACATAATACCCATCATTTGAGAATCACCCCTTTGGGGGTTATGGGGATGGATCTCCAATATGGAGATGAGTCTCCAAGAGAGAGACATGGCCTCTGAGAGAGGGGTAATATTTCCATGCATTTTGGGTTAGTTAACTTTCACTTCTGAAGAGAGAAACTCTCTCGGTTGCCCTCAAGGTTATCTTTCCAATAATGGCATTGCGATGGGAAGATGATGTTGATTGACGGTGTTGTTCGGTCGAGAGAGGAGGTTTAGAAGGGAAGATCGGTGATGGTCTTTTACCGATGTTTAGAGATATGTATTATCTCTTGTAATCCAAAACTATAATCTTCATTGTGATAGTGGATTTCTATTTGCCGAGGCTGTGGATGTAGCCCTATGAGGTGACCACGTAAATCTTGTGTCGTTTGGTGTGCCTTTTTGTGCTTGCTTTATTTCTCATACTCGATTTATAGTTTTATTCATCTGCTTCGCATTTAGTCAATCATATACACGATTTTGAGTGGGATCCCGGTGTTTGAGATTCTCGGTTCCGCAAGCTAGGGGTTCTCCAAATCCCTATATTATATACCCTCATGCATTGAGAAATCTTAACCTTGAGTTCATATTTCAGACATGTTAACAAGGCATATAAAAAATGAAAAAAAGGATTTGCAAGTTATCATTGATTGCCCTCTCTTTGATGAGTCTGATTAGGTCTCCATGCAACATTTCTTGCTTTTATTGATACCAGTTGTTTAAGCAGTGAACCTAAGGAATGATATGCTATGAAACTATCAATGTATCTTGGTTGAGAGAAAATGCTACATGGCTTGCAAGATACATTATCTCATTTACAAATCCACAAATTTATTTTGCCATGTATAAGAATGGGAAGCCCTTGTACAACTCATGGAGTAGTTAATGTTAAAGAAATGAATATAGAAATAAAGCAACATCAACATCAAATATTTGAAAAAAAAGAGAAAGAGTAATGGTCCTATGAGACCTCCCACATCCATATGTATAGGACCCTAAAGGAGTACCATTAAATTTGGCAAAGATCTCTAAAAAAGTTATCACATGGGTCTAGGACTTGACTTTTTTAGAGATCTATGTCAAATTTAATGGTGATCCTTTGAGGTCCTACACACATAGATGTGGGAGGATCTCACATGATCATTATTTTAAAAAAAAACATAGCAAAAAATTGACAAGAAAGATGGGCTTCTTACTTGGTTAAATAAATCAAAACCTACAATCATGGACATAAAAGTTTCAAAACAACCTATTCTCTCAAGATGGGGTTGAGAAAGCATGCGTATCATGTTGAAATGATTTAATTTCTAATTTTGTTTCTCATTAAATGTGGTGGTCCATGGGTATAGAGATAACACCTATCTAATCATTCTCTTAAGAGCTAAGAACGGAATTTTCAAACGAGGATTAAATTTTTGCTTCCTTTAAGTGCTTTCAAGTCCTCGTCTTCGTGATTCCCGTCTTATCTTCTTGATCCCCACTTACAGGCTTATTGGTATACCATGTTTCTTTGAAGTTGATATGAACCTGTGTTTCTTCCTTTCCATTTACTCTTCTGTTTTGGCCATATTCTCCTTTTTCCCACAAAAAAAAAAAAAAAAAAAAAAAATCTGTATTTGGATATCAAATCGAGTCCTGGCAAAGTAATTAGGCATGAGATCACAGGTCCGGAAATTCATTCATCTAGAAAAAAACCTTAACTATTTAGCTCTCATGATCTTTAATATCATTGACGTGCATATAAACCTACAAAATAAAGATAGAAAAATATATTGTTTACTTTCTCACTCATGACAAACTATGTTTTCTCCATTGAAACTCACTTTTATGTGGCCAAACAAATTCAAAAGTCCAATCAATCACTGTTTTAGTAGGCTATTATCAGGGAACATGGTTAATACTAATCTTTTGGGAAAGCAAAAATAAAGAAGTGTATCTTTAGTCTGGTTATTTTTCTCAGAGAGGGAATTAATGTTTGAAAGATATCTTTATTAAAATAATCTTTACCATGTAGTTAGTAGATCAAGTAGTGAGTGCTAATTCAAAGATAGACTACTTTGGGTTTTTCACTTTTCAACATAAATCAAATAAAACATGTCCAGATGGTAGTCAAATATAATTTTTATACTAAAACAAAATAGCATGAAAACAAGAGTAATATACTATTTATGAAATTCTCTTATTAGTTTTATATTACTTCTTGGTTTTCCTGTTTCTTACGTGTAGTGAAGGCCATTATTTTGGATTTTCAATCTACAATGCCATAGAGATTTCATTCATCAAAATCTTCAGTCTTTTTTACTTTACTCGAAGAAAATTGAGTATCATATCTCTCAAAAGTTCAATGAGGGTGACCCCCACCACGGGCATTCAAAAAAGAAGCTTTTCATCTCTGTTCATCACTGAACCCCACACCCACATACCCATGACCAAAAATGAACCTAAAATACTTGATGCAATGATCCACGTCTAAGAGTAACGGTAAATCGATATTATTTATATCATGCATCTACGGCTGAGTTAATTAACACACACCTAAGATCGACAAAATGAATTGTTCACTAACATTCTATTCATAACCCGCATAAAGAGTCTGAAAAATGCTGAGGTGATAGATTTTCTATTTGTTGGTGTCAGGAATTCAATTAGATTTGTTTTTCTCGATACTACGAATTCAATTAGAGAGGGTAGATGTGTTTTTGTGATGATAGGAATTCAATTAGAGAGGAATTCAATTAGAGCGGTTACATGTGTTTTGTGATGATGAAGATCAACTATAATCTTAATGTTAAATAATTGTTAAACCTTCAAACTGTTGAGTTCTTGCTGGGAAATTTCCCCGCCTCATTCATGGACATTTTTTCCTTTTTAAGGGGAAAAAATGGTCCACCAAGTCATAGATAAAGTTGGGAGCATGAATTTCAAGCTAAAAAGGGAAATCACAAAGATCCCATCTTGAAAAAGCGCCTAGTGGCTACTAATGCGGATAGGCAAGACATCTGTACCCTACATTGATGTCAGTCGTAACCCTAAAAGAAATGAAGCTAAGTGCGCGTTTTTCCTTACATAAGCAAGTTAGATTGTCGTATGGTTTATGCCAAGACAGCTTCATGGTATCTCTTTCAAATAGAAGATCATCGAGTAGATTCAGAATTATCAAAGTTCGCTCAGTGTTAGGAGTTGGACGGTTCAGGTAAAAAACAACTTTCAAATTTATTTTAGAGTGATATATATGGATCCAGAAATTTTTTCTAAAATATGAAATGCTTTGCTTACGGGCAGAACTTACAAAAAAGGCCGGTCAACCTGTTGTTTTTTTTTTTTTCAAAATTACCCTTTTGTCTTAGGATGGAGTTTTGGATCCGATTCTTAATTTTAAATTTTTTTTTGATTTTTTGTTAGTAGAGTAGTGCCTCAGGTTTTAGGTTAGTTCCCTACCAATGAAAAATTTGAAAAAGGAAACTAAAATTTGGTCCAAGGATATCATCAGATAATTTAAAAAAAAAAGAAAAAAAAAAGAAGTGGATTGACTGACCTTTTTGATAATTTCCATCTATAAATGGAGCATTTCATATTTGTAAAAGCATTTTAGGGTCTATACATAAATCACTCTTTATTTTACTTTTAAAGCGTTCGATCCGACTCGAAAACTTCCATAACCGGAGAGTCGTGGCAGATTCCGAATTTTGAAACACCGGTGGCCGAGATCAGAGAAAGTACATTTGAAACATGTGCAGCTTAGTTCTATACATACTATGGATATAGATAATACACAAACAAATGAAAAGCAAAGGGAATGGCAGATTTATTATTGTACATGTATATGTGTACGTCTCGTGAGTGTGCATTATTTTTTTTCCACCAATCTACACGCGCCACGTGCCTTTGCTCTGAGGGAATAGCACGGACCCAATTATTGGGAGTCAAAGTAACTGTATATATTTGGGAATTTTTTTATTTTTATTTTTTCATGACTGCAATGCAATGAGCTATGCATTAGGAAAGAGACCGATAGGAAGAGAGTTTAATAGAGATTATTGGTTAGAGAGAGAAAGGCTCCGGAGCAGGGTAGGAAAGCACAAACCCGGATTGGAACCCGGCCCTCGGCCGAGTGACCCAGCCCTCACTGGGCAGGTTGTAAAAAAGTGTTTAAAAATTAAAAAAGAATACAATAAAATCTCATATAATATGAAAGATTTGTTTAACATCTAAAATGAGATTAAAAAAAGTAGTGAAAAATTTGATTTTAAAAATTCAAGTAATGATAAGAGATAGTTTAGAAATAATTCAAAAAGATAGAAACATATAAAAATAAGTAGTCATGGCCAAAACAATCTTTGCCAAAACGATAGAATATATATATATATATATATATATATAATAATAGAAATAAATTTATTGTTTGTTATTTTTTATGTATTTTATGAATTTTTTAAAAATCCCGAACTTGACCACTAAACTCAAGATATAACTAAGCTAACAAGGCTAACCAACCGGATAAACCCCTGGCTAGGTGAAAGGAAACCTGACTAGGTAGTCAAATAAAACACCCAAGTACAAAGCATACTCGGTGCGGGGGTCCAACCCTTGGTGGTTAAACCGCCTAAAAACCGGATTGTCCAGTGTGTGGGTCCAGCAATCCACTTGGGTCCGGTTTGACCAGGCCAGTTTTTCCTACACTAATCTAGAGAGAGGAAATTGCAAGTGGTCACATTTTTTTTTGGAGATTATTTATTTCCAGCTAGCTAGAGTAGTATAGCTGTTTGAATTTAGGCTCTTAATACAGAGAGAGAGAGAGTTTTGAATTAGTGGATTCCCATTGGATACAATATTCTAGGAGAGGAATTTAGATACATTCTATAGAAGAGAGTCATATAAGGTTGGTTGAGGAGAGAGAAAGTAGGTTGGAATTGGGATGATCTTAGAGAGAGAATAGGTTGATTGTAGAGAGAGAATATGGAGAGAAAAGCAGGCGCGCAGCGAGGTTGGAGGGAGCATTAGTTTGTTTGTTAGCCCTAGAAGGCCGGGTGTCCTCTCTTTCTCTCTCTACGAGATAACACCCGTATTTTTCACTTTTATTCGTTTATCGCTTTCGGCGAAAAAAACGCTGAGCACCCGTAGGGCTAGATTCCCGGAACCCATGTGATGGCGTCACATGAGCCGTGGCCTTGTCAGCGCCTTACATGGGTTTCCCCTTCATCGATTTTAGAGTGAGAGAGAGATTACCCAATGTTTTAGAGAGAGAAACCGGTGTTTCGATTTGATCAATCTCCTAATAAGAATCATCCCCCAATCCTAAAAGATTAACAATGGTAATAATGATAATGAGGACAATCAATGGCAGTTTCGGCGATATATTGGATTTCGCGAAATTTCGGGTTTTGGGAAGGTGCAAATCAAGTGATGGGTAGAGAGAGAATGAGAAGGGGGAGGAGAGAGAATATTTCGTAGAGACAAAAGCGCCCCCCAGCTGAACCGCCGTGTATTCTGGCCGCTCTTTTGACTCCTTGTGCAACATTCCCCCCTTACTCATGGGTCCCAACAACAATAACATCCTCTCTCTCTCTCTAAACTTCTCTCTCTCTCTCATCTTATTAACATTCTCTCTCTCTCTACCTTGGCATTCATATATCCCAATATCCTCTTTGCATTTGTTTCATTTTATTCATACCATACTTGGGACTATACAACCGAGATGCTTCCCATAATTCAAACTACACATATATTTTTGGGCAATAGCTAAACTGCCCATATACTTATGTGCATGACAAATGATCCCGAATAATGCTTTCTCTTGATTGCTTTTAGGCCTGGAAAATAAAAGTACAATAAGAGACCAAATACTTTCTTTTTATTGGATTTCAAATCTGGTAGTAGTAAGAGTTAGACTCAAAGTTGGAAAACTAATTTTTCGAACTTTGAGACATACCCCAGACTATACAATTTGAGATCCAATTACTAGATGTAATTGTGACCTCCTTGTAAGAATGATAAATGGTATCATGGTATAGAATGTTGAAAAATTAATAAATTCAAATTGACAAATTTCATAGTTATTTATTGGGCTTTTTTTGTAAATATCTTTTTATTTTATGCTATTTAAAAGAAGAAAAAATTTATATAGATCCGAGGCTCTAAACAATCAAATTAGAGCTCACATCAAAAATTTCACTAGAAAATATTGTTTTGATGCCCAAATATCCTCAAATTGATCGTCTCGATAGCAAGATGCATGTACATGAGAAAAAAATGGATTTCAAGTTTTGAAAATAGTGCATTTTTGAACTGTCAATTTTTCATAGATCGGCTCGATCTACACGATTTTCAAAGCTTTAAATTTTATAATTAAAGATGAGAATATATTTTAAGACTTTCACATAGATTTCCAATATTACCACATTTTTCGATACTATTTAAAGATGCACATTACTTTGATTATTTAGAGCCTCGAGTGAATACAAACCGCACCCTTTAAAATATGTCCATTATTTTTATGTTTTACACTTTATCCCTCTTTCTTACTATTTCTTATAAAGAATTTCCTAATTCAGTACTTCAAGTACCTAGCCGACCTAAGCTTCAAGTCAGATTGATACTCCGAATGCCGACCCACACTCTAGGGCTTTGCGGCAAACCTAATGTGCGGATAGGCATTCTAATGCCAATCTAACCTGAGCTAAGCGTTGACCCAACTTGAAGCTCAAGTTCAGTCGGCAATTGAGGCGTTCAATGGCAATTTGGAGCCTTGCTGCAAGCCCACAGTCTGGGTCGGCGCTAGTATCAACCCCTGCTCTGGAGCCATGAGGCAAATCTAGAGTCCCAACCCGTACTTTGAAGCCATGAGGCAAATCTAGAGTGCACTTTGGGTTGGGTCTGCATTTTTTGAAGTTCCAAACTATACTCTAGAACCTTGTCGCAAAACCCAGACCGTAGGTTGGCACCCCAAGTGTTCACCTAACCTAGGCTTTAGGTCGAGGGCGAGGTTGAGGTTGAGGTCGAGTCAGAAGTAGAAGTGCCTACCGCCACCATGGGGCCTTTGGCAAACACCGAATGCGCGTTAGCACTCAAAATTCCGACCCTCAATCTGAAGCCATGAGACCAATCTACAGTGTGGGTCGGTGCTCCAGGTCCAAGCTCGATTTGAGATTTCGGTCAGGTCAACATTTGGGTTGGCAATTGGAGTGCCAACTCAAAGACATTTTGGAAGAAATTAAAAGAAAGGGAAAAAAAGGGACATGGGTATAAAATATAAAAATTAAAAAATATTTTAAATACTACAAAAAAGGGTAAATCAATGTATTTTATTTATTATACGGGATTTTATACTACAAGACTATCAATTATAAATACAAAAACGTCACAATGACTTCTATCTATGGGATGTAGAATTATACAATTTATAGTGTGTAACAGAATTTGAGAAATTATGTTTTGGACTTTGTGCCCAATCAATGACAAACCCATGGCATCGACAAACGGATGATAATGACTTTGAAATAAAAAATAAATAGTCATATTATATACATTTTCTTATGATATTGGAGCATTATCACATATTTTAACGTTCTTATTTTTTTTCGCTGGTAAACTTTTATGTATAGAACAAGAAAAGATGTGGCAGTAATGATCTATAATTTGGAACTTATTATATTTGGATAATTTTATTATTTTTTTCATATTTTATTCCTACCATCTCAAGTATAACTTCTAAACGACCAAAACATGAAGCAAATTGATGTATTATGGGCTGCGATTTAGAAAACGGATCTGTGGCTAGATTGGGTAGCATAAAAATCGGTTAGGAAAGGTGAATCAGCGATCCGGATTGCCATTTTACTCTGCGAAAAAAAAAAAATAGTGATCTAACAAAAAAAACACGTGTAAAAATAGTGAACTGGCCAAAAACCGATGTGAATTGGCATTTTTACTATAGAAAAATGATGTTTTACTATAGCAAATCACCAGTTCTGTTCTAGATCTGAACGATTTCCTATATATTGACAAAATCGGTACATCGTGATAGATTTTCGGATCAGATCGGGCGATTCTGTCTGCCTCGCCATTTTTTAAATGACTAATTCTGGGGTTCAAAAGTCCAACTTTCAAACTACCTATCTAACTTTCGAACCACCCAACATTATATTTTTTTTTTTTCTTTTTCAAGGTAGTATGGAAGTAGGGCTTTCAAACTACCCAAAATTATTAATTATTTTGCACAAGTGGTTCAAAAGTTTAAACTTTTGTAGTGCTCAAACGCATGTTTCCCTCAACATAAAAGTTAGATTTTCGAGCTGTCCAAATACATCATATCTTTTCTATATTTGTGTGGTTTAAAAATTATACCTTTAAACTAGGGGTAAAATAATAATAAAAAGTGGAACAAACCATTGCTATTTGGTGAGAAGTTCCAAAAGTTGTACTTTTGGTTTGAAAACAACCACTGGCATGCCTTGAAGACCAATTGGTTTTGTTCAAATTTAGGAGCATTTTGGTACATTGTCCAGTTCTTTTATGCATGAATGTGGGCATCCTCAGTCAAATCTAATCACATAAGACATTCAAGTTTCCCGGCACATAGAGAACAATGTACTATGGAAATTCGAATTCTATTATTCTAATGACAATAATCCATGTATCCATGCATTTAATTGTATCCATTGGAAAAAGGCCGGCATTTAAAGTCTATGATCTCATTTCAACAATGATTTCAAAGACAAATGACCAGTAAAATTTTTAATTTCCACTTAAATCCGATTATTTCTCTACTCTTTCCTTATTCTAGTCTTGGGTTTGTAGCTTCTTAGGGAACACGAATTAAAATGATTAGAGCATGCACAAAGAGAGAATAAACAGGAGAAATAGTAGTGATATTAGTCTACGATGCTTTCAATGCTTCCTCTATTGTATAAAATTTATATATTTTTGGTTATTCAACTGTTCAATCTAAATGTACGACTGAGATGATCCCAATCACAATATCATGCTTCTACATTATTTTATTTTTAATTTTTTACAAAATATTTTGACACCTAATTTTGGGAGTCTACTCCTCTCTTAAAATATCACCTATAAAAAATATAAAAATAATATTCTCAATAAAGTAAATAACCAAAATGCCCCTAAAAGTTTATGCGGTATTTAGCCGTTGTATTTTATCAAAAATATTTGTTAATATTGTTTTTAGGTACATCCCATTAAGATGATCGCACGTACCAAATTTTATATATATATAATTTTCAAAAAAAATAAAAAATAAAATACTTTAAAGCATCAGATCTAATTCAAACAGTCAGTAGTTGACTTAATATAAATTGAACAGCTGGATGGGACAGAGTACATATCTTCTGTACTATAGGGGAAGTATAGAAACCTTTCCCTTAATGTATTTGTTGTAGAGATTATATCTCCATAATTTGAGATCTAAACAATATCTTTAACATGTGTTTTGCCTTAGGGAGTAAATGAATAGTATACTCCCACATAAAGAAAAAATCTTTTAAGGAGAGAGAGTAAATAGGAGAAATAGAGGTGCGGGGTGTGGTTTCAATACGGCTGCAACCGTAAACAATCCCATTACGGTGCACCTTCAAATTTTATCCTAATATATAATTTTGATGTAAAATATTTTGGATATTATCTCAAAATTTATTTTTATATCTAATTATAAAATTTTAAATTTCTAAAATAGTTAAAATCAAGTCAATCTATAAGCATATAAAAATCGTGAAAATGGATGGTGTAAATAATATGTTGTAAGATGTACTATTTTTGAGACTCAAAATCTTTTTAATTTTTATATTCGTACATCTCGATGTCGAGATGATCAATCATATGGTCTTTCAACATTAAAAAAAAAAATTTCGATGGATTTTTGAAGAGCATCCGTAGTTCTTAAGATTGTAACCTTATATAAACTTTTTCCGCATATGAGATATCAACCCCGCCCATGGTATATGTCGTCGTCGAGTCCTGGTAAGGCAATGAAAGGGAGGGTATTGGTGAAAATTTGAATAAAATGAAAGGGCAGAACAGGTATAACGAATCCTTCTCTCTCTAGGTGAAATGACGGTGCTTCCCGGAAGGATCCCAACCTGCAGCGGCTCAATTATCATATTTTTATCTGTGTTTTCAGCGAATCATCTTTCACACTTCCCAAAACCGCCTTTTTGGGGGCGTCCATGTTTTCCTTACACTTTCAAGCCTTTCTCCACTTTTTCTCTCTAAAATCTCCTTCCCCATCGACAACGTGGGCAAGCATGTCTAAATCCCTTTTCCTAAAGTGATACGCCATGCATGGGGGAATATTTCGACCCCATGTCTTTTCCCTTTGTCACCTTCACGTCTTAACAAAAAAAAAAAAAAAAGAAGATTGAGAGAGAACAAAAAAATAGGAGAGAGAGAGAAAGAGAGGACCCACAAAAGCAAGAAAGTGAGCTAGGTCTTTACATTTTGCCCTGAAGAAAGCTGCTTAAAGATACGTTTCTCGCACGAGGAGGCCGCACATTTGGTTTTTGTGAAAAATATCTTCGCATAAAAACTTCTCTTATGTGGTTAAATCGGGAAGATTTTTACATCAATTAGTTATCAATTGATGTGAAAATATTTTCTAACGTGCAAGAGTTTAACTTTCAATGGTTCATGTCGAAGACCTTTTTAGTGGGGTTTGAAGGGGAATTTCACCATTTAGGTCTAATGGGGTAAGGGTTTTGAATTCAGGTGGGGAATATACAGAAAGCAAGATTGCAGGGAATGGCTAATCTTTTAGGGTTTCGAACAAAAATTCTAGAGAGAGAGAGAGAGCTCCTTATTTTAGTACTTTGGTATATAGGCAACAAAAGGAGCAGTGCAAAAAGCATACATTTGCTGGATGGAGTTGTTTGATGGTCACATCGCATAAAACTCACTCTCTTCCCTTTTTTCTCTCTAATGTGAAACAAACCAAGGAATCTCTCTCTTCTTTCTCTCTCTAACTCAATGAGAAGTCGCTGTTGGGGTGTCAGTTCATTAAACAGAGATGGCAATTGTCGTACGTGGGGTATAACACACATTCATTCAAAAGGAATAAGTACGTTGCCTACTAAAATCTAATGAAGGAACAAATCTCCTTATCTTTTTCAATTATTGCCACAACGTCCCTATATTTGACAAAGAGAGACGTTCGAAACATAAATGAGGAAATGTATAAAATGACGATTCTTAGGTCTAATTCGATGCGGAATTGGAAGGCTATATTTATTTTGTTGATCAAGCTCAAACGTCAAAAACAATTTGTTTGAATTTTTTTATTAAATTTTATATCAATCGAGCTCAAACTTCAAAAATAACCTTTTTGAATTTTTTTATCAAATTTCATTTAGGATGATTGTAAGCAATTTTTACCGCATTGCATCAAATCGAAAAGTAAATGGTCTCATCACCTACAATCCCCATACAAAACAACTCTGGTGAGAAGTGGCCAAGAAGAGTAAAAAAAAAAACAAAAAGTATCGCAGGCAACCTGAACTCGACTCGAGACCTGATGCCCCAGACTCGAGGTACGTGTCCAAGAACTGGATCCGACAAATGGTATTCGAGTCTATGTGGGCCCAACCCAACCTACCCCAACCCGAATAGTATTATTATTAAATAATATTTAATATATAACATTTAATTAATTTTAATTAATATATAAATAAATATAACTATATATTTTTAGTTATAATAGTTAAATAATATGAATACATTTACAAATTTATATTTTATTATTTTGGGTGGGATCCGATCGAGGCTGGGTTCGGACCCGACCCAACCTGTTGCCACCCCTCCTCAGGGATAAAGAGATAGCAGTGGCGATTCACCGAGAGGCCCGGCATGGGCCATTAAGCCCGGCCAAATAAAACTGGGGCTTGGACCACAAAAGTGGGCTGGAGGGGTGGGCATGTGCCAGGCTAAAACACGCCCGGTCCAGCCCTTATTTCTTTATCTTTTTTCCCTTGTTTTTCTTTAATTCTACCTGATAAGACCAGCACCGGTCCTCAGGGGCATAGTGCGGCCTGGCCCAGGGCCCGGCCAATTGCCAGTCCTAGAGAGAGAAAGGGTATATTTGGAGGGAGAGGGAGATAGTAGTGTGAAGGGAGGGAGGAGGTTAAAAGTAAAAAATTAGAAGGATCAAATGTAAAAACCCTTTAATTGAAACTTTCTTAGACAGACAGACAGACAGGGAGATAGTGAGAAGGTGCTGTTCTTTTTTCGGAGTGAGACAAATGTTGAGAGAGAGAGAGAGTGAGAGAGAGATTGTTTAGGGGAGAAATTAGGAGAATAATCAAAAGGGGATGGGAGGGAAGGTGAAAGGATGTCGTTTATGCCTTACCCGTGACCCTAGAGAGAGAGAGAGAGAAAGAGAGCCACCCCACTTCACGTGGCTTCCTTACCAATTCCCAATTCTCTTTCTCTCTCTCTCTCTCTCTATGGTTTTCCGGGTCGGTATAAATCCTTCTTCTGTCCTTGTTTCTCACACTAACCTAGATCTCCAGTCTGAATAACATTTCTCAAACAACGATGAAAGAAAACGGAAAGGAGCAACTGCAACTCTTTTTTTTTTAATCTTTCTCTCTCAAGGTCAAACTTCTTACAACCATGAAACACAGCGAGAGTGACCCACCGAGACAGAGAAAGAGTGAGAGAGTGAGAGAGAGAGAGAATGTGTAACTGCACAGTGAAAACACATGGGGGGAGAGAGAGCTTAAAGGGAAGAGAAAAGCAATAGGAATTTGTTTTTTCATTATTTTTTCGATATAGAAGTTGTTAGAGAGAGAGAGAGAGAGAGAGAGATTACGTCTGAGTTTCTAACCAGCATTCTGAAACTCAGCCGGCCGAGGCAACTCGTTTAGTTTCCGGTAGGTCTCGAGTATTTCGGTCAAGTTGATTTTTTTTTACCTTGGGAAGTATATAAGAGAGAGTGTACATGTTTAGAGAGAGAAAATCATATTTTAAAGAGAGAAAATTTGGATTTAACTGTAATGTAGGAACTGGGAAGACGATAGGAAAGGCTTTTTTTCGAGTTCCTAATCCTTGCACGATGCCCTAGGAGCCCTAACGTGAATCCCATATCGGAAGGTGGTAATTTAATGGGCTCAAGGTAAACGCTACAAGATTCCAAACTATGATGCTAGATTACTAAAATAACTAATTTTTCAATTCAAACATAGACTTTAGAGAGAGAAGGAATTTCTCAAGGGGAAACGAGCTCTCTAGGCTTTTCTCTCTCCCCTACACAAGTTAACGAGAGAAATAGGTAAAAAGCGAAAGGACTATTGTTTTTGACAATGTAGAAAGACAAATGATTTTTTTTTTGACATTGTAGAGAGATAAAGGACTATTTTTTTGATATTGTAGAGAGAGAGAGGAGTAGAAGAATGGTAAAGGGAAAAGGACTTTCGTTTGAGTTAAATATGCATGTGTTGAGGACAGGGAGTGGTCTTGGAATTGGGGGAATTAAATGGAAGAGATTGGGATGAGAGAGAGTAGAGAGAGAAAGAGAGAAGGAGGCATAATTTTAAGTGGGGCACTTGGGGACAGACATGTCCCTTGAGATGAATTATTTTAATGATGATTACTCCATCATTCATTTTGTATTTCTTCCTTGTGTCAGCCTTGACTCAACCCATTGCACGAAATCCCAGGCAAAAATACCTCACATTCCTTATTTAATTCTCTCTCTCTCTTCTCTCTAACTTTATTCATGCGCTTTTCCGTTTATACCATCCTTGAACCCGCATCGATTGCCATACCACCCTCTACTATCTGCATTTAAGCCATGTTTTAAAGCAATCTCTCTCTCTCTCCCTCTCATTTTTCCCATATTTCTCATTTGAATCTCTCTCTCATTTCTTCCAATTTTCTCTCTCTCATTTTTCCCATATTTCTCATTTGAATCTCTCTCTCATTTCTTCCAAATTTCTCTCTCTCATTTTTCCCATATTTCTCATTTGAATCTCTCTCTCATTTCTTCCAAATTTCTCTCTCCCATTTTTCCCATATTTCTCATTTGAATCTCTCTCTTATTTCTTCCAAATTTCTCTCTCTCTTTCTCCATATCTTCCAAATTTCTCATTTGCATCTTTGTCTCTTTCTCACATTTCTTCCAAATTTCTCATTTGAATTTCTCTCTCTCATTTCTTCCGAGTTTCTCATGTGAATCTCTCTCTAACACACATATTTCTTCCAAATCTATCTCTCTCTCACACACATTTCTTCCAAATTTCTCTCTCTCCTATGGCTAGGTGAAATGGGTTTCCGAGTCACAACCATTACTATGGAAAAACAAAAGTATAAAAATGGGAAAGGGTTGGATGGGTTTTTTTGGTTCTTTGGAGGTATCCTAAAAAAGTGATAGAAAAGATAGAAGAGTTTCTTTTCTCACTTTTCTCCTTTAAATTCATTCTTCACGAAAAAATAAGCGGTCCATTCATCGAGGAGTTTTTTCTTGTTTCACATGAAGCAAAATCTAGTCTCAAATAGCGATATTCAGCTTAGCCTAGTCTAGTGGTTTTAAACCCAGATAGGCCAGGTAAACCGGTCACCTAAAAAATCCGTCGGAATCTGCAATTCATCGATCCAGATCGACAATCCAACCAATTTTTTAAGATAAAAAAAGAATTAGCCCGTTAAAAATAATTTGAATAAAATTAAGTAGTCATGATGATGATGATGATAATAATAAGGATAATAATAATAAATAAATAATAATAATAATAATGTAAAGCAAGAGAACTATTCGGTTCCCTAAGAAGTTCATTGATTCTTCGAAAGGACCACCGATCTAGCATAGCTTGGTCCCCGACACTTGCTAGGATCATGTTCGTCCTATGCCAAATCCTGGTCTAAATTGGCAGTTTTTTTAAAATTTTGGCGTAAATAATTGTCTTACTTGATAGATAAAAATATTGGATATTGAATGCTAGGGAAATTTTGGTTGAAATTCAAAACTAAGTTGGCCTTAAACAAGTAACAAGTGTTGCATTTTACTTTAAAAAATACTATATATTATTTTAAAATAATATATCATTGTGTGCCTTAATATTTTGGAAACTACAATTCTTTAGAAATTACGTTTTGTTTTAGGAAAAGTATAATGTCTTCATCATATGGATGGGTGGAATGGTGCACAAAGCGTTTTTAATTGTTGAGATTTCACAATGCTATATCTAACTATAAAAAATTAATATCATATTTATTTTTTATTTTTTCATAATATATTTATCTAAAATTTGGTTGTAGGTTTATTTTTATAAATATAAATAATTAAAACTTATTAAACAATATTTTCAATTAGAAAATGGCCAAAATATCTGTAAATTTATTTTGATCAAATTTTTATTCAAAATAATTTTTATTATTTTTATTCAACCCTACTTAACCTTAAGCCCAAATTTTAAATTAATATTAATTTTAAATAAAAATAAAAAAATTATTTTTGAACCTCGGATGATTTTTTTTTTACAAATATTCTTTATTTTATTAAACAAATCAACTCAAAAAAAATTACATCAGAAGAAATAGCTAGAGCGGGCAATAAAGGCCCTTATTTAGCAAGAGAGTCAGCTATGGAATTCGCCTCACGACAAACATGACAGAACGAAACTGAAAGTGGAGCCACGAGGTCTATAATCTGCAGCCAACTAGACCTCAGTTTCAAAGGAGTATGCAGCTCCTTCTTGCACTATCTAATTGGATGCAAAGGGTCCCCTTCAATAATGCAGCTACTCCCAAGGTTTCTAGAGATAAAAATTTTAAATCATTGGAGCAAAGCCAATAACTCCGATTAGTTAGCTGTGGCTAAACCAATAGGGCCAGAATATGAGAAGATGTCCTCTCCAAAACAGTCATGCAACACACCCCCAATGCCCTCCAAACCTGGATTACCCGAACTCCCGTCAAAATTTAACTTAAACCCCCAATCTCTGGTGCCACCCAAACACTCCTGGGTCTCATCTTTACTCTACCCATCAAAAACTGATTCGGTAAATTTAACATAACATCTGGTTGTGAAATCCCCCAACCATCCATAGTAACCGAAAACCATGGCCAAGTAGACAATTTGACTTTACTGAGCAATCTATTAAAAGATAGACTCTCTCCCTCAAAAGTCCGTCTATTTATTTCCTTCCAAATTTCTCATAACATTGCACCTCTCACCATTTGTGAAACTAAAATACCCACGGAAGGTAAATGATTAAAAGCTAACTGTGGCACATCGCGAAATGGAACAGTGAAGCATGAACCCCAAGTAAACCAAATAACCAATATCAAATTCTAGAGGCAACGTGGCAGTGGATGAATAGATGATCTCTAGTTTCCTCATCTTCTTTGCACATCAAACAAATGTTAGGTAAAACTTTACCTCTCTTAATCAAATTATCCACCGTCAAAGTTTTATTTTACATAGCTAACAATAAAAACACCTGCACTTTATGGGGAACATGTCATTTTCACACTTTGGCTGCAGCAAGTAAAGACCATCTCCATCTATCATGGAAGAAGAGCTTATAACAAGACTTGACCGAGAAGACCCCATCACATTCAATTTCCTAAATCACTTCATCCATAGACCTTGGATGATGGTTGAATCTCAATCATTAAAAGCATCCATAGCTTGTGGATGCAATATCAACTCTTTGATTTATTTGTAGAGAGAGAAGTAGTTAGCTTATTATCCATTGGAGAATGGGATGAGGGGAGCCTTCTTTAAATATGTGGATATCCTCTTCACTTGTTTTGTAAGAACCAAATGGAGAGAATGCATATGTAGCACTTGTATCATGCACAAATTAATGTTATAGGGCACAAAGGCGATTAATGGTGCACTTTGCGATCATGGGTATGAAAGGCACCCTTACCAACCACAACTATAGGGGATGGGCATGTGCGTATATGAAGTGTGTCTGTGAATTGGTGCGCTCTGGTGATTTGTGCCCCACCAGTAGATATGCATAAATAGCCAACCAATAGATATGCATATAGAGCATGACAGTTAGTCTCCTAGAACCCAAAGAGAGATACCATGTGACTTTCGAAGTGTGTCTGTGGATTGGTGCGCTTCGGTGATTTGTGCCCCACCAGTACATATGCCTATAGAGCCCACCAATAGATATGCGTATAGAGCATGATGATTAGTCTCTTAGAACCCAAAGATATATCGTGTGGCTTTTGGCTTCCCAGAACCCATACATCAGTTGTAAGTGGAAAAGCATATTATCTGTCTATAAATTCCTCTAGTTTATATTCAAAATTTTCTTACTCTCTAAATATTTTGGGAGAACTCTCTCTTCAGAAAAGTGTACCTCAAATACTTTAGATCTCACATTCCTTGTGCATTTCTACTGGCAGGATTGTCTTACAATCATTTGCTCCCATATATCTTGAGGACTAATGTAGTTTGAGAAGTTTAGATGCACACAAATTTCTATCAGTAAGGCGTAAATATTATCTTAAGACAAGTAATCTTTTGAGATTGGGATTAGAGAGATAGAAACTCATTTGTTTCATCAGTAATTTATTTATGTCCCCTTTTCACCCTCCATCTCCAAGAATAAGAGACAGATCCGTTTCACTTTGGCCATTGTACTTTTGTGAGCAGTGTTGTCAGATCCATTTCACTTTGGCCGAAGCCTTCGGATTTTAGGCCTAGATCGAAGTGAAACGAAGCCTGGTGATGGTGCTTCGGGCTGCTTTGGTCAACTTCGGCCAGTTTGGGCCGATTTGGAAGAAACAAATAAATATCTATATAAAAGTATTTTTTTTTTTACATATATATATATATATATATATATAAAATCTAATTCGTTTCTATTGGCCGAAACACTAAATCCAAAGTCTTCCCCCAAATTGGCCGAAACACTAAATCCGAAGTCTTCCCCCAAATTGGCCGAAACACTAAATCCAAAGTTTTCCCCCAAATTGACCGAAACACTAAATTTTTTCGTTTTTTCTCACCAAATTGAAGAAGACTCCAAAGTGAATATGACAACATTGGTTGCAAGAGCATATTTACACTTGTTCCCAATATAAAAGAGCTCTTGGGAGGATTCATTCTATCATAAATTTTGGGATCCACTTTAGAATAACCACATGTTATAAAAGAACAAAATGGATTTTGAGTCCAAACGCTAATGTAACGGTCCATAAATTTGTTGGTCTGCACTTAATATAAGCATGCTATTTTTTTATTTTTTTCAAGCACAAATATAGTTTGCTTTTTTTTTTCTTTATGTTCGAAGTCGGTCTCTAAATTGAGGAAATGGCATCCACAACATTGGAGGTTTTTAAAAAGGCAAAGGTGAAGGCTTGTATAAGGTTGCCTTAAACCGTAGAAGTAAGGCGCACTATTAAACTTTATTCAGAGATGTCGTTTCAGCGTTGGAAACCTTACGATACGATTAAATAAAAAAACACTTGAAAATCTTGAAAGTAGATTGTTGATATAACTTGTTACAAAATACACTAGTTTTTAGACTTAGAATTCTTTTTTTTTTCGAGAGTTCTCCTATGCCACAACATTCTCCACTTCAAGATTTTTGAGGTGCACCTTACTTCAACGGTATACGGTTGCAACCTTTTATAAATTTTTTTCTTTTTAAAAATGCTCTCCGATAAAATTTTAGCTGAGGGAGAAAATGGACAATTTGCTCCCGTGGGAGCATACTTCATCTTTTGGCGTCACATAATTCAAGTGGTGGTTGTTGGGTCACTTTATAATTTACTATCACTAGTAGACCGGTTAGCATCAAAGTCCCAAAGTTATATTGTTTTTGTCTAATAACACCATCTTCAAGGGGTAGGATGCTCTTCCTAAGTAGAGAAAAGACCAAAAATGGAGGATATATGCCAAAATTAGAGATGTAAACACCAAGTTCTAAAAGTGTAAAAAGGCCCTTCTCATGATCTCATCTCTTGAATTGAAAACTATTGCTCTAGTCCAAAAAAGAGGTAATAATGGTGGTTGGGTCTTCCTCAATATGGTTGTTGGGTCTTCCAGGGAGAAGTTAATCATAATAATAATAATAATAATAATAATAATAATAATAATAATAATATTAATAATAATAATATTATTATTATTATTATTATTATTATTATTATTATTATTATTATTATTATTACTATTATTATTACTATTATTATTATTATTATTATTATTACTATTATTATTATTATTATTATTATTACTATTATTATTATTATTATTATTATTATTATTATTACTATTATTATTATTATTATGATTATTATTATTATTATTATTATTATTATTATTATTATTATTATTATTATTATTATTATTATTATTATTATTATTATAGGGATAGTGATAGTCATAGTCATAGTGATAGTGATTGTGATTGTGATTGTGAAACTTAGAAACTCTTTGAAAAGTCTATCTCGGGTAAAACTCATGCTAGCAATACTTTTAGGGGCCGTTTGGGTATCTGGAAATTTATTAAGTGACTATAGATTACAAGGAAATATGACAATTTCACTGTTTGAGTACACTTAATAATAAGGAAATGGGAAAGAGATTAGGTGAGATTTCCCCAAAAATCAAGAAATCCATTATGTGCTGTGAAAAATCCATTACGAGAGTGACGGATAATTTTGGGAATCTTTTGCGTGCTTTTTTTTTCTACCTGATTAAAAAAATAAAGCCCTCTCTCTTCATAATAACTAGGTGATACCTCCTTTTTTACACTCGTCCTCTTATCTGAAGGCATCAGCTGTCATATAAAAAACAAAATAATAAAAATAAAAATCAGTAATCAATGATAAATTACTAAAAATCAGTAATCAATGATAAATTACACAACACAATCATAATAAAAATTTCACACAACATGATGTGATCCTTCCCTGTTTAGGCTCGTCTCTCATCTAAAGGCATCAGTGTCACATAAAAAAAAATAATAAAAATAGAAATCAGTAATCAATGATAAATTACACAACCCAATCATAATAAAAAAATTCACACAACATAATCCTCATAAGAAATTACTAAAATCTCAATTGAAATAACATACCGCTTTAGTCTCCTCTAATACTTCAAAATTTTATTCTAGTTTACTAATCAAACTTCTTCCCATTTTTTAACTCGTACTCTACATATTTTGAATTTAGTATCATAAATTTATTTTTTATTTGAAATTATATAGAGAGACATTTGAAAGATTTCTATAATAAATAAATAAAAATAAGGCTTATCATAATAAAATCATGTTATTTCAACCATATTGTTCCAAGGACTTATCATGTTGAAACCAATGTTATGTTATAAAACATGTGATTACATATAAGTGCCAAAGGCACTTAAAATAAGTAGGAAATAATGTCATGACTGTAAAATGGTACAAGTTATTATTAGAAAATCTTTTTGAAATGGTGATAATGTTATTATTAGAAATATTTTTGGAATGGTGTGATGATGATTTTAATTCAGTATTTTAGTGAAATTTTGTGACAAAAAATAAGGAAATGATAATTCTGCATTTTAGTGGAATTTGGTGACAAAAAAGAAATAAATAATAGTTTATAGGCACATGCTTGTAAAATGATGGTAATGCATTTCCTATATTTCTTTCAGACATAGCCAAACAAAAACAATATATTTCTCAGGTTGCATCTAAATACTACCCAAACAGTAACAATCCATTTACAAGTAATGTATTACGCCAGTAAGATATTTCACAGACAATATATTTCCAAGTATCCAAACGACCCCTTAAATCCCAAATATTGAGAATGTAATCTCAAAGGAAAAGAAGAAAGGGAAAAATTACAAAAACTCCCCTCAAGTATACTATCTATGCAAGTTACTCCCAGCTAACCTTTTCTCTCACTTTTTTCCCCATTAGCATCTTTCCTCGCAAAAACCCCCCAATCCAAAACAAAAAAAAAAAAGACTAAAGTACCCCCTCTCTCCTCTTGGATTTTACCCATGACTCTCTCCCCATGTGCTTTGACAGTCCATTTAAACGCTTCAGCAATGAAGACACACGCTCCGGCAATACGAGGACTCGCTCCGACAATACACCTTCTGGAGCCATAACGCTCCAACGGTTGAATAGGTCGCTCTGGCAATAAGGACACACGCTTCGGCAGTACATCTTCTGGTGCCACATCTCTGACGGTTGAATAGGTCGCTCCGGCAATAAAGACAAGTGCTCAGGCAGTACAAATACGCGCTCCTGCAGTACTCCTTCTGAGGCCACATCACTCCGGCGGTTGGATTGGTCGCTCTGGCCTTGGGGGGTTTTTGCGAGGAAAGGTGATTGTGGGGAAAAAGTGAGAAGAAAGGTTAGCTAGGGGTAAGTTGCATAGATAGTATACTTGAGAGGGTTTTTTGTAATTTTCCCAAGAAAAAATAACCAACCTCAATGAAAAATAAAAGAAAAAAAATCTCACTCTCTACGTGCCTAAAAATAATAACAACCCAAGAATATACATGAACCGTCCAATTTCTGAAGCGAAATCTCTAGACGTTCAAGAACTTAAAACCTAGTTTTTTTTCTTTGAAAACAATCATCAAGTGAAACTTAGATGAATCCCAAAATATCAAATAAAGGAAATCCTACTAAGTAGCTATTTGGCTCGAGCGAGTTGTTGTACAGTATGCTCTCACAGGAGCACACTCTACATGCACTTCATTAAAATTCGAGCATATGTTTCCTTTTCTTTGACGTTATAGTGATAATCGAAAACTAGACCGAGTCGATTAGTCCTTTTGCTGTGCCTTACTAAGGTAAAACTCAGGGTAATTTAAAAATTTTAAAAATAAAAAATTATATTGAATTGTAAAATTTGTGTATAAATATTTTAAATGTAATTTGGATGTTTTTGATGGATGTCTTGTGATTTTTTGTTGCCGTATGCTCTTTTTTTATATTTTTCTCATGTATTGGATTTTTCAAAAATATCTTCAATTATAATCAAATTTTGTCCAAATCTATGTTTTTATATTTTTTTTTCCCCAATCTTATCTAGAAGCTTTTATTGTTTTAGCTTAGTTTTATTTTTCTACTTTTATTTTATTCTTAATAGATTTTCTGAATAGTTTTATGATTTCTTAGGTTTTTTTGGCCTTGTACACTAGTCAGGCGAGTCGGTGCCCAAACTACTTGGATCGTACCGAGTCTCGAGTCCGAGCCATGAATTTGTATCTTGCATTATAGAGATAAGTTTGGAATTGGTGGGGAATTAGGTTTATCAGGGGTTGCACCTGCTATGGATAGTTTACCGACCCAAAGTTCATCTTGGAGATGGATTTTGGATTCAAATATTTTTATATCTTTCATCTCGACATTGAACATGAATTTAAATATTGCTTCTTCGTTTTTTTAGCCTTAGAAATGATCTGTACCGTACATATGTGCTCTTTATGGATTATCCATGTTAATTCTTCAAAAATCATCTGACATGTGGTGCTTTTGGAGCTCTGAATTCATTGATTGAGGAAGAAAATGTTTTATAGTGACTTAAGAAGTCGGAGTCCTAAATCCTTCAAAACGAGGTGGATGCATGAGCAATTGACTCCCCATGTACCTCTTTAGGGCCAGTTTGGTTCCTTGGAAATGGGACTCCTGGAGTCACATTTCCATCGGCTTAACTCTTTGGTTCTTTTTGAAGATGGAATCGACATTTCCATGGGAGTCCTGTATCCTCATTTGAAGCCAAATTTCAAGAAATGTCAATTCCACCCAAATACGTGGAATTGACAGTTCTTGGTAATCAAAAGTTAAAGGCACTAACCCTAATATATTAATATTACTGTTGTTATTGTTATTATTAATATTATTATTTAAAATATTTATTATTTAAATAGTGATCATTTAAATACATTTTTAATATAATGTTGCATTATCATCTTAATATATTAATATTATATTACTATTGAAATATTTAATATTATAATATTGTAATATTATATTAATAACAATAAAAGATATTGTATTGTTATATAGCTATTATAATTAGCTGACTCTAATTAATTGGAATAAGGCTTGGATGATAATGATGATAATTGTTATAATTATGATATTATATTATACAATTACATTTTAATAATATTATTATAATAGAATAATACTATGATACCATATTATTACTAATGAAATAATATTATATTATTATTATTATTTAATATTACTAGTATTTATTATTAACAATTATTACAATAATTATAATATTGTTATTATAATTTCTATAATAATAATAGTAACAATAATAGTAACAATAATTATTATAACAACAACAACAATGATATTATTATTACGATGTTAATGTTTGAGTGCACATGTTTCGTGAAATGTGATGTTGGAATGAAGAAGTTTTACCTTTACAAGTACGGATATTATATTTGAACTTGTTGAAACAAAAATCTTCAATTTTTGCCTCAATTTTTTATTGTTGTTAGATATTAGAATGCAAACTTGGTAATTTTGAAATTTCGCTATTTATTCTTCACTTGGAAAAACACTAAAAATAAGGATCTAAATGATTTTTACGTACAATGAGAATGGTTATTTTTAAAAAAAATAATGATACAATGAATATTTTTTAATTTCTTAAAGATACATCTTCTCGAAAATCAAAACAGTGAAGATGCATCTTTCTAGATCTCTAGCAGATGCCAAGCCACATACACCTATCTTCCAAATCCATCAATAGAAGCTTTAATTTGGATTAAATTTATCCTTTTATGAGAGTTTGTGCTTGAGCCATATCCACCTTCTTCTAGATTTGTCATCATTTACTCATCCAAATCTCTTCAAATCCAGATTAATGTGAAGCTCTTTGTATCCTCGTACATTTCTTATCTTCATTTGTGCGATTATAACAAAAAAAAAGAAGCGATAGATCTAGCTCAAAAGTCAGTGGATTGCTGAAGAACATAATGTTCTTAAACCATATCCGCCTACTTCTTGATTTTTCATCTTTCACTTGAATTTAAGTTTATTGTAAAGCTCTTTTAATCCTCTATATATTTATTGCATTGACCTGTTCTATTATAGCAAAAAAAAATCAGGCTGGAATTTTTCCAGTAAGTTTATAAAGACAGTGTTCTTAAAACATGTTCGCGTTCTTCTAGATTTTTCATCACTTACTCAACCAAATTTATTGAAATCAGGTTCATTGTAAAGCTCTTTGAATCCTCTACAAATTCCATGTACTGAATATATATATATATATATATATATATATAAAAGCTTGGGTGAGCCCACTAGTTCACATAATAGTATAAACCCAATGGCCCAGAGTGAATCGGGGCCGATCTGACGTGTATATATATAGGGCTTGAAATCTCCGGTTTATGTAAGAATGCGATATTCTTGAGCCCGATTCTCATTTTTCTCCATTTTTCATCTTTTTCTCAGGCAAATTTCATGAAATCAAACCCATTTGCATTCTTACTTCATCCTATTCAAAAGCCTTAACTTTTGCATAAACTTTCCCTATTTCATTAAGGGTTGTCTACAAAGAGATTATTTATCTTTATTATAAAGAATCGCAACTATTCCTAATCATTAAATGTCAAATTGGAAGGTTTAAGATGAGTCATGAACTTAGAGAATTTTTTTTTTTTCTTTTTAAACTACATGTCTATCTAATGACACTCTTACAACCCTCCATTTTGAAATTTAATAGACAAAAATGATTGTGATCTTTTTTATACCAGACAATCTCTTTCATTAATTCACTTGGACATATCCTTGTTTATCTCAAACATTGGTCAGGCATAGATTCGCCCCCATTGACTTCCCTCGAGCCCATAAGAACTGGCGAGTCATTGTACATTTCTTGCACTCTGCCCCCTGTTTTGTCCTTCCGGGTGTGACTCGAAATGAAAATTGACTGAAAATGGTAATCCCCTGAATTTTACATAACACCAAAATAAATTCACACCGCTCCTTTCCACTTCAAATCATCCTCACGAAGTACACCATGAATTCAATGCGTCAAAAACTTTTAAGAATTTAACCAAAATAGAGAGAGAGAGAGAGCAGAAATTGTTTTAGAGAGAGAGTAAATTGTTTTAGAGAGAGAAAAAAACAGAGTTCTCCTCTGACCATGCGACTCATAATTCTTGGAGGACTTAATAATAAAAACATCGTCTTTTCAGCCACTTCGTAAGGAATATTTGACGGTAACTGGAATTAAGAAAAAAATGGACTGTTGGTCGGCTCCATTTATTATTCTCATTAAGAGTCCCTTTGTAAAAGTCAGCCAATTAGCAAATGACCTTTCGACACGTCTACCGACTAGGGTTTGGGCATGGACTAGACAGTATGAGAGTGGTGAAAGGTGGGTACATCTACTTTCATGAAAAAAGCATTTAAAAAAGGAAAAAGGTCAGGGGTAAACCTGTTTTAATGCAAGAAATAAAGGAAAAAAAAAAAAGGTCAAATAAAGGGTGAAAACATAAATTGGTAAAGTAAAAGAAAAGGAGTATGGAGTTTGATAGTATGAAAAGGGAAACTTATGTTCCTCAGTTTGATTTGAAAGAAATTTGCTTTTTAGGTCTTAGGATGTATGAAATTTATGATGAGAGAGAGACTAGGGGTAAGACGTTTCTTAATCAAAGTAATTTGGTTTCATAGAAATCTAAATTTGGATTTAGGAATAAGTGTACATAGGGTACTCTTGCGGGAGGACTTTGTTCACTTACTTCCTCAAGTAAAAGAGCTTCTTCGATGAATTTTTTGGGCCTGGAATTTTCGGATCCACTACAAAATTACACCATTAGTATTTTCCTTTAAAAAAAAAAAAAAAACCTAGGTACTTCAGATTTTTGGAGTTCCTAAGCACTTAGATGTGACTCCGAAACTTGTGCCTATGATTTATTCTCTCTAGATACATACTGTGTGCCTATGATTTTTTTCGTTTCTTTGTTGAGGGGGTTATATACTTAATACTTTTGGGTATGTAGGGTTTAATCCATGGGAAGGAGTGGACGATGTGTGTTCTTGTAGGATAGGGCTGAGAATATACCGGGTTTGCATTCGAACCCTGAATTTTGGACCCGGTATGGATCTGACAGATCGGATCGGATCTAGATCCAAAGCTTTGGATCTGAATAGTGTTTCAAATAGAATTTGGGACAAGTGGATCCAACCCCATTATTAAAATATTATATATTATTTTTTTATATATATACATATATGTTATATAGTTTTTATAATATATTATTCTACATTATTTTATAGATATTAATTAATATATAAAATATTTTTTGGATCCCATTAGGTCCATATCTAGATCCAAATCCTATGTATACTTTTTGGATTCATATCTCATGTATACTTGTTGGATCCCAGTCCGGATCCGATTCAACCCATCGTCAGCCTTATTGTAAGAGCATATCGTTCATTCACTCCCTCTGGGAAACCTTGTCTAGCAATATATCCAGGATTGGATTTCAAATTTTGCGAATGTACCTAGAGACCAACCCGTAAAAAAAAAAAAACGAAAATGAAAATTTGCCAATGTACCTAGCGAACAACCTAAAACAAATATTAAAATAACGTTCACGGATTGGATAGAGACTCAATTTTTGAATTATAGGTCAAACTGTTTAAACACTGACTGTCCTTCCATTTTTCATGCTTTTCCTATAAAATATTCACCTATTTATTCTAAAGCACAACCGACTGATAGGAAATATCCTCCTATCCCTTTCCGAAAGGTATAAGGGTATAATGTGCTCCTCACATGAAAACAAATTGTTCTTGCATTAGAGGAGGAGAAGGTTGCAACGGTGGTCACCTTCCATTCCAAATATTCACATGCCCAAAAATAAAAAAATTTGCAATGATGGTGGGAAAATAATTTGTGTTGGATGGAGAGAGAGCATTGTGCCGGCAATAAAAAGATGGCATTCACCAAATGGCATACTTTCTATGCTTTTTCTACTGCATAAAACTTGTATACTTTCCCTTATCCGACCGTCCATTCTGAATAGACGGCTCAGAAGGTCTCAGTCACAATGTCACATCTCTACACTATTTTATTTTTTGAATTTTTTCTACAAACTATTTTGACACCAAATTTTGGATATGTACCCCTCTCTTAAACTCGCACCTATAAAAAATTATTCTCAATAAAATAAAATGACTAAAATACCCCTAAAAGCTTTAGATGTATTTTGGTCAATATATATTATCAAAAATATTTTTTTACTATTATTTTAAGTGCAGTCCATTGAGATGATGGCACATACTAAATTTTATATTCATATTATTCGTAAAAAAATTAAAGATAATATACTTTGAGCCGTCGGATATAGATCAAACGGTCGGTGGCTCACTAGATCTAAATTGGATGATTGGATAGGAGGGAAGTATATATCTTCTATGAAGCAGGGAAGGTAGAAACCTTTCCCTTCACGAAACTGGGTCCGTGTCTGGGTTCGGGTCGAGGTTTGGGTCATTTTTGGGACCTATTGGGTCAGGTCGGGTCGTGTCTGGGTCCAAAATAACTTGGACCGACCCGGGTTGGGTTCAGATTTGGCTTCCGCATTGACTCTATTAGGTTGGGTTGGGTCCGGTAGGATCCATGGTCCTGTTCTCACCAGGCATGAAATATATATTAAATAATATACAAATTAATTTTTTTAACTTCTAGATCAAGGTCTAGGTTGGATTTGGGTCTTGGGTTAGGGCCGGGTGTAACTGGATCGTAGTTGACCCGTACGAGATCCAACCTGTTGCCACCCGTAGATAGATAGATAGATAGAGAGAGAGAGCGTAGATAGATAGATAGATAGATAGATAGATAGAGAGAGAGAAAAAGAGAGGAAGCATAGGCATAAGGAATCAAAAGATGAGACTGTTCAAGGTGGGGGAAAGTTATGATGTTTGCTTTAGCAAACTTAGGGCACAAACCTTACTTTTGTGTGGGTGAGCATATTGTCCTACTCAACTTTTCATTCCAGAATTAAAGAGAAGCATGTAAGGAAGGAGTAATTAGGATTTATCTAGGGCAGCGGTTTGGCTCGGATAACGAAGGAACGAATGGCGGGAAAGGAGGGAGCATTAAATGCGCGCAAGTGTTAGGGCAGATTTGACAGGCGGTTGACATGGGGCCACCCCGTCCTCCTCACTTTTCTCTCTCTAAAAAAAATCCAAATTTCTAGAGAGAGAGGCATTGAAATGATTTTGCACTCCATTGCTTTATGATTGACGCCACTGACAAGAGAGTGTCCCTTCTATATGAATGAATGATGGGCTTATGATGGGCTTTTAATCTTCACGCTGACCCCTCTGCCCGAGGTGCCCTGTAAATCTCTTTCTCTCTCTCTAAAACTTCTCTCTCCTTTCACATCGGTGCCCGGCTTTTCGGGCAGCCGCCGAGGCTGACCGGATTTTGACAGAGCACTGACAATGTCTTCCACAAACGAAACAAAGCGATGGGATTTAATGAGAGAGAGGGGGGCACCTCTCGCGCCCTTTCGCTCTCACTCGTTCACTCTCTACATTTTATTCTCTCTCTCTACATTTCTACACCTTTCTCTCTCCTCTTTCTCCTTTATTGCTTCCTTGCTGCACTTTATCTCTCCTCGTTTGTGGTGTGTTCAATTGTTCTCCACTTCTCTACGCAGGCAGGTGGGTTTCTCTCTCTCTCTAAGTGCTGTTTCTTTCTCTCTCCAGGTGCCCGGGTTTCTCTCTTTCCAGTTGCTTTTAACTCCGTTTCTTTCTCTCTCTAAGTACCCGGGTTTCTCTCTCTTTCTTTCCCCTTGCTTTTAACTCTGTTCCTACGTATCTGCACGGCCTCCGCCTCACATGCACTCGCTTTCCCCGCTTTGATTTGACTGCACAGAAGAGCACATGACATTCATTCTCTCTCTCTCTATCCTGCACCTCTTCCCCTCTCAGTTTATCCTACTATATTTCTAGAGAGAGAGAGAAAAGGGGGAGATGGGTGTTCTCTTTTTAGAAGAATTGGGTGGCTGTTGATTTTCGTTATGGAGATGGAGATTTGTTTTTTTAGAGAGAGAAAGAGTTTTGTCCTTAGTCATAGTTGTTTTCGTGTACATGTTCAGTGGGAGATGGACAGTTCATTCCCTAGAGGCATGGAGACTTGTTTAGAGAGAGAAAGAGAGGGACTTGTTTAGAGAGATATAGAAAGGGATGCAGAGTCAATTTCAACCTAAAAAAACGAGAGGGTGTCGTATACAATAGGGAAGGGTGAGTTTAAAGTGAGTGATATATATAGTACGAGAGGTTATTTAATCGTCACGATCGAGCACGGGTGGCAACAGACCGGGCCGGGCCCAGGTCGGGCACTTTTTCCCACTGGGTAGGCCGGGCCAAAAACAAAAGAATAACAAATTAAAAGAAAAATAAAGAAAAAGAATGCTGAACCAAATTGTACTGGCACTAGCCATAGCCCGGACCTCGAGCCACAGTTTGTGGTTAGGCCCTATTTTTTTAAGCTGAGACCGGGCCAAGCCCATTGACAACCCTAAGAATGCAGATAGAGAGAGGGAGATAGGGCACAAGAGTAGAGAGAGAATAGACACTTACACAGATGGATAATGTGTGGTACAAAGTCACAATAGACAAGTTGTAGAGAGAGAAGGTGGAAGTTGTCTATTCTCAAAACTTGCCTTTATACAAGGTCTGTATGAAACGTCTATCGTGGGTCCTGATGGGCCTCAACGTCCACGACCGATATGGGGGGCTGCCCACTGCCATGGTTTGGAATGGAATGTGACTTTTCCTTTTGTCTTGCACAAGTACCTACACGCCCCTCTCTCTCTCTCCAATTCTCTCTCTCAATTGTGTGTAAAAATGCAAATAATAATTAATAAGAGATAGAAAGCTATTGGAGGTATAGGACTTATGACTTCACTGAGAGTTGAGAGTATGACCCTTAATAGATAAAAATGATAGATCGGGATTCGTATAGTCGGCTCCAATTAGTTTGAAAAATACTTCGACAGTGATGATGATGATGATGAAGAAAGCCAAACAAGCCCTTACTTGTGGACCAAGATTCTTGTAGTCGATCCTAATTAGTTGAGAAAATACTTTGACGATGATTAATAAAACCATTGAAGACAGGTCCCTACTAACCGACTAAAATTCGTGTAGCCGATCCCAATTAATTGGAAAAAAAACTTTCACAATGATATTGATGATGATGATGATAAGGAAAAGTACTGAAGACAAGCCCCTACCCGCTTTTTCAAATAGTTTGAGAGTTAGTTTTTTTAAAGTGGTAGTGGGGTGAGTTTTTTGAAAGTTGTAATGGTGGTGTCATTGAAGATAAAAACCACAATATAGTGAGTAGGGTATGAGGGTACTACTACCACGACCCAGTGCCTTACCTTATAGAAAAGGTGATTAGGGTGCGAGGGTGCTACCACCACGGCCTGAGCCCCTTTCCCAATAGGAAAGCATAAAGCGTCTTTATGTGAAAAAGGCAACATACCTCCTTTATCGAAGCCTCTAAACCCTAAGCAATCACACGAGTATGACAACGCCTATTTCTTGTAAGGAACTACTACTACTATCCATGAAGAAGAGGACCACAATCTAAAAACCCTAACATGAAGCCAAGTCGGCAAAGCAAATGACACCAAAAAGACCCAAAATTTCCATGGTTTGAGTTTCTTTAGGATCACCATTTTTTGGGTGGTCCTCCTTCCTTTTGCATGTGGAGCCCCTTCAAAACCACACAACAACCTCCCCTCCTCCAAAAAAAAAAGGAAAAAAAAAACAAAAAAAACCATAGAAATCATTCCACCTTTCCAAAACACCAACTTTCTTTGGGGTAGGCCAAAAATTTGTTTGCTTGATTGAGACCCCACCTAAGTTATGGGGCCTCATGCATTCATGTGATTTTTGGAAAGCATTGTGTCGAAAGCCTTTTTTAGGGATCCCTAAGGCACAAAGAATCTTCTCTATAACCAAAGGGAGCATTTTGGGGTACCATTTTAATGGGCTAAAAAGAAAGTTAAATATTCAATTAGATTAGCAACATTAAAATAAGAGGGGTCCCTATTACTCTTGAGGCAATTCTCCATACATTACAAGTGTAAGTATGTAATTGAGATATCATTTTTTAGAACGAGAAGAAAGCATCAAAATAAGCAAGGCCTGAAAGTTGGATTGTGTGATCAAGCACAATATATATAAATTATTTTTTTATATATATTTTTCTTATTCTCACACCGGCAAGACCACTCACATTGTCTAATTATAAACAAATAACTCTTGAAACAAATAAATAAAAGAAAATAAATACGATTCTCATTTTGTACCACTATTCAATACAATTCTTTAAATAAAAACTTAACTCATTGCTTTATAGGAAGATAAGATCAAATCATAAAAAAAAAAAAATTAAAAAAAATAAAATTGCCAGAGATTACCTCAACCCGGCGTAGTACACCCCGCACCGAGTCTCATTTTCCGACGGTTCTCGGGATCTATGATCGGTCTCTTGACTCTCTTGCATATGTCAAAACCCTTTAAATGGCAAGTGGATCTCAATTTAGAACCAACTGGCTCAATGCCCCAGTCTTGCTCAAGCCCATTTGGATTGATTTTTGGAGAGATGAGAGATAAATCATAGACAACCCATTTTGATTGATCTTTGGAGAGATGAGAGATAAATCAAAGACAGAGATATCTGCGAACAAGGGGATCCTCCCATTTGCTACCCAAAAATCAAACCACCACAAATTAACCTTAGCTTTGGGCATGTCACCTAGAAATAAGAGAGAGAGAGAGAGATGACTTGGGCGTGCCCCCTAGGCTTGAGAGAGATTGTTTGGGCGTGCCCTCTTTGGCTTTGCTACCCAAAAATCAAACCACCACAAACTAATCTTAGCTTGGACGTGTCACCTAGAAACGAGAGAGAGATAGAGAGATGACTTAGGCATGCCCCCTGGGCTTGAGAGAGATTGCTTGGGCGTGCCCCCTGGGCTTGAGAGAGATTGCTTGGGCGTGCCCCCTTTGGCTTGAGAGAGATTTAAAAGAGAGAGATCTTGGGCATGCCCCCTAGGCTTTAGAGAGATTACTTGGACGTGCCCCCTTTGGCTTGAGAGAGATTTTGGTTAGAGCGTGCACCCTTAGAAAAACTTGGGAGAGATCTTGAAGTCCTAGGTGGCGCGTACCACTTATAGAGAAATCTTTAAGAGAGAGATAAACCCTGAGAGGGAAAAGAGAAAATAGGTATAGAGATTTTATGACGTGGGATAGTATCTTTTTATAGATTTTCTATGCCTTGGGGTTTGCCTCAATTCATAGGGTCAAATTTTGACCGTCTATCTAAAAAGACCTGTGGGGTAAGAGATTTGAGTCATCTATCTCTTTGATCCACCATCAAGACTCAAAGAGATACTTAGATCTATCCTCATCAAAATTTTAAATAAATAAATAAATAAATAAATAAATAAATATATATATATATATATATATATATATATATATATATATATATATATATATATATATATATATATATATATATATATATATATATATATATATATATATATATATATATTCATTTCTATTTAGTACATCCAATCCTTATTTTTTGGATCAAACAATCTTGATTCAAAGATTTACTAAATATTTTAAATCTTCAATCATATCATGTAAGTTGGTCATAATCAAAAGATGAGCCAACAAACAAAGTGATAACTATCACTCAATCTTGATAACAAGTTAGTCCCTATAGATGGGGCGTGTCATTTGGTTACCACATGTGGGCCCCACCCTATCCTACATTTTTAAATTCGGTTATGGAGGTTCCGTATAATTTCAGAAAATATTTTATTTTGTATTTATAATTTTTAAATTTTATATCATAAAATTAATTAAAACTAATTAATTTTGATGGGAATCAGATCCGTTAGATCTAGGAATTTATCAATATACAGGAGCACTCCACCTTCAACTGCGGACCACGATCCACTTAGCTTTCTCAAACTGATCCAGCAGTTCCCATGACCCACTGTCCACTGTAGGGGCTTATGATTGGACCACCAAAGTCAGCCAATAGATTAAGGGACGTAATCTCAGTTTATGGATTTCAGGTTTGCCCCTAAAGACAAAAACTCATGATCCTCTCGACCATGCAACCATGACTCTATGTTGCATAGGGATAATCTCTCGCACATGTATAAGCTTAAGTCCCATTGGTGAATCTCAATACGGCTATCTATGTACATGTCATATGGTGATATAATGATGATGTTTTTAACCATGTCTCTAAAGGTTATTCATCACACGCAAGGGCCACATAGTCTCTTGGCTCTCATATGACCATATTCTGACCTCATCAATAGCTAACTCACTAAGCTCTTCTTGATAGATCCCTATGCCCAGATATCTTGGATTTTTTCAAAATCAGCTGGCCTAGCACGTCGAGCTTAGTCCGAGTATCAACAAATTATATTTGCCCAGTATAGTCCAAGAGGACCTTTATGTTTCACTATATAAAATACTCATACGAGTTCTCATAAAGCCTTTAAAGGCCATATAAACCCAACAAGGCCTACACCCATTTTTGGGATATCATCCCTTATAAAGAAATCCCAAATGCTAGAATGCTTCTTCCCCTTAGCCTTATATTACAAGTGGGTAATGGTGATAATACAGTAATGTACTAAATTCAAATCTAAAACACTATTTATGATAAAGAGAGCAAGTTATGCTTTATGTTTTTGATCCCTTGAATATAACCTTTGCAAACCAAGAAAGTCATCCCATAGGGTGAACAGAGATTTGATTTCTATGCTAACCCACTAGAGATATACCCTATGTAGCAAGTTGCAAACAGTTTTATTATGACAAAGCCGGTGAAAGGACCTGAGAATAAAGGTGAATATGTATTCTAATTTCATTCTCTTGTGCATAAAAGCTATATATCGCTGAGGCATCCTCAATGCTTGCACATTGGCCTCTATGTACTAATAATTGGGAATCGTCAAGGTATTTGTACAAATAGGTATAATCCATGTGGCCAGAGAAACTATCAAAATGAATTAGTTAACGATAATAACTATACGTATACAAAAGAGAAAGAATCTTCTTTTTGTAGTTCCTACGATGCGCTTCTTTTTGTAGTTCTTATGATGCGCTTGGATACACTCCTATTCAATTGATGGGTACTTTACTAGAGAAGTTGCAAGGAGTGCGATATTTGCAGAGATTATAAAGAATATATTTTTTTTCTTTCATGGGTCAAAGCTAATCAAGAAAGAATGCATTCCAACTGTGTTTAGGATTAGCATCCACTTTGATAATCTTGTTCTCACTCGGCAACCTTAGCTTTCCCATGCTTATTTTGGAACAATTCAAAGAAACGAACCTACAGATTCTTGAAGGGATAGTATCAACTGTTTAGTTCTCAAACAAAACCAGTTTATTGGAAAAGATATAGATCTTCATTGTACAACTCGTTTTCATTGAATGGATTTTCGCTGATTGCCAAATCGATTCAGATGTACTTCATTTTTCCAGCTATTGCTCTAAGAGGTTGATCGTTTAATAAATTTTAAATTTACCAAGAAAATGAGGAGAGATTTTGAACAAATTCTCTTTTCCCTAAAAAACAAAAAAAAAAGTAAGCTCTTGTAGTTCTAGTAACTAAATTTTTTAACATATTAAATTTAAATAAAAGTTGGATTTAAAATTTCACAAAGAAATACAATTTAGAATTCTTTTTAGTATGCCAAAAGTTTGGATCCAATATATATGATTTCACAGGGAGTGTTAAGGCAATTTACGATAGGTCAGTTATGATCTTGCTGCATAAGTCGATTTGATCAAAGTTTAAGATGTTATAGTCGATGAAATAAAATGCAAGTTCCATCAGCTTTTTGAAGGATAGAAAGATTTTTCTCTGAATGAAACTCCTTTCAGACATTATAAATGGACAAAAGATAGAAGGCAACCATAGAAATTTCGCTACAATCTCATCGAGATTCATAGATCCTCAATTTTTTTTATAGAAACATCATTTCTTTGGTGTGATGAGAGGTTACAATGGATTTGGAGATCTGTGGGTGAGATGTGGACTAGCATTGTTTTCTCTACTTGTTATCCTATTGCAAGAAAAATGTTATGCCACTTCTTCCTTTCTTCTTTCTTGATTTCTTCTTCATGGCAGTTTAGTTCAGGATCATTTTGCAAAAGGTATAAGGTATAACAAATTGTAATCCATTTACAACAAATTGTCATCTATTACCCCTACAGCATAGATAAAACCAAGTTTTTATCTTGGGTCCTCTTGAAACCTCAATCCAAACCATGGCCCTAGGTAAACATCACTATTAATTGAACAAAAAATATACAAAAAGACTATTTACTTTTAATACATCTAGGTCACAATCACTCTTGTTCGTCTGATTCTAAATCTTGTAGTTAGTGTGTGATTGATTAGACTCAAAGTTCTAAAAAAAAGAGGACGCGGTTAACATGCGGCCAAGCCCACACATGTAGAAATACGGGCCACTTAATAAATTTATTTTTGAAATAGAATTCAATCCTAATTTTGAGAGAATATATAATCTTTAACATGGAGATCATGAATATGAATGTATAAATAAACTTTGAAAACTAGAAATAATAATTCTATTAAAAAAAACTTTGGACCATTAGTTCCAATTGTTTTTAGATAGAGCACCTATTTGCATCCATCTTAAATATGGATGCTTTATACCTCTGGATCGCAAACTGTACAAATGCGATCCAGCCCGCATGAAACAATTGTTCAAAAGAAAATTCCTATACTTTATGACACACCATATGGTATCCAATTTGCCACCTAACCTAACCTGCTAGTAGCGATTGTGGCCTCTATGTAATTAAAATAAATAGTATCCCATTAATTGAATACTCTTGGTACTTTGATCCTATTATCTGGCTCAGGCGTTGAGAAGAAGGGAAGAGTGCGTACACTATGATTGATCCCATGGGGGTCACTACGCACTAAAATAGCTATTTGAAAGGATTTTTTGTATCTTAAATTTGGGATCTCACAAGATCATTACTTTTAGAAAACAAAATTTGGATTTAAGTTCTTAAACCATTAGATGACCCTTGTTGAAGAAGTTATATCCCCAGAATATGGGTTGCTAAACATACTCTTAGATTGGGTTTTACTAAGGAAGTAGATGTACAATGTCCGCCGACAGGATCACCAAATCTTTTGGCAAAAGAAAAAAAAAATTCAGATAAAAGTGAAAAAGTGCATTAAACATTCGAACACGTAGACTCCAAATGGAACATAATGTAACTTATTGCTCATATAAAAGAGACACTTAGAGAGGCTTTTTCAAGATTAAGTTTTGGGATCCAAGAGTCTTTCAAAAAATAAATAAATGAATAAATTTCTTTAAGGCCTTTGACAAAGATCACCTGTTCCTCCAGAGCATAATGTCCACTTATTCCTCATGCACAAGAGACACTTAAGAGGTTTTTTCAAGATGAAATTTTGGGATGCAAGAGTACTTTCAATAAATAAATAAAGAAATAAATTTCTTTAAGGCCTTTGACAAGGACCACCTGTTCTTCCATTGACTCTATGGCCTAGTTTGAATAAGTGTTATCAGAATTGGATTAGTCACTAGATTGATGAAAAGTTTGGTTCAGTCAAAATCAGTCCAATTGGACTAATCGTTTGTTGGGTATGATGAAACCCAGATGCCTGCCCCTAGGCTTTAAACATGTTCTCGGGTATGGGTTACCATATATATGATCTAGTTTCGTGCTCCATATTTGACGAAACTCAGATTCGGGTCCTCTACTGCAAAAATTGCAGCAAGGAATAAGTGAAGTGCTTTCGAAATCTCATCAGCAAAAGCGCGTGTTATAAATAAATTATCATAATCTTCATTGTTGCCAATACAATTGCACCCATGAAAACCTTATTTTTGCACTTTATCGATGATTGGAAGATTTTTTTTATTTTATTTTTTTGATATATTATCCGTGTGAACCCAAGGCCCAGGATGTATTGGTTCATCCCATATAAATCTCAAAGGCTCTTTTACATTTCGTCATCCCCACTACTCCAATATGAAACTGTTGCTAACATTATTCTCCACATCAATTTACTTCCACTTCTTAGTGGAGTGAGTCTTCAAAAATTCCCCTCCCAAAATCATAAGATGGTTAGGGATCTTCCAATCCCCAAATCTCTCATGAATTCTTCGCAAAAATTTCATACAAAGACCCCTCATTTAGCCAAGGATCAAACCAAACATCAATATCAGAGACATTATCTTTGGCCCACTGCTTATTTTCATCTATTATTGGTGATGTGCTATGCATCCTTTTCCATTATCAAGATTCACTTCCCGCTATTCTAGGAGTGATATGGAGTTTCTTCAAAGGTACTTCCTTTCTATTAGTTGTGCTTATATGGAATGAGATTTACTATACCTGATTCCCTTCCAAGTTAAGCTAACAGAGATCTATTGATATCATTGCTTCTCTTTATACCAAATCTACCTTGGCTTATGGGTTTAGTGAATCATTGAAAGATGGCTCGTCGAGGTTTTAAGACAAAGTGGCTGCCATCGGCCAACATATTCTAGGTCCAAGAATGTGATCTCAAATATGAGCAAGAAGTTTGATAATCAACTCTATGAGAGCATTGATAACCTTGGCATCAGTCAATGTAACAATTGACACAAGATCACATGCTTACTTTTGTTGACAGATGAAATAACTTACATAGGGCTGTTGGGTATATTTTTTGTCATCCTACAAGATTGAATACACTTAAGAGGCATGCGCCGAGGAGTCTAAGGGCGTGACCATGAGATAAGCATTGAACAGACACCAAATTGATATATCTTGACAGACTGTGGATAACTACAAAAACCCAATGGATACGATTCTTAAAGAAATTTGCAAGCCATGCTTCTGATGTGATAAATGGAGTATGACATGCTTGGGACTCACCATATGAAGGCCCCAATATGCCTTAAGAGTCCTGGCCATCAGTTAACTCATATATATCTTGACTGGCGACCAATCATAGCAAATGGTATTAAACTATCTCAATTCGAGACAAACTCTGGGATACACTTTCACATCCGCCTTTCTACATGATATGCCTCTCTACATGATATAAAAAGAGTTTGGTTACGGTAGGATACACTTTCACATCCGTCGTCGATCAAATATGTGCATCTTGGCTAATGATTAATCATAAAAGGATGTCAAACCATCTTAACTAGCGACAACTCGAGACAGACTCTGGGAAATATACTTTTGAGGCCATGATACTCATCTCCACATGATATCGAAAGAGTTTGGATATGGTATGATGCACTTTTAAATTTGTCATCGGTCAAATATATGCATATGGACTGACAAACCATCAAAAATGGCCATCAAGCCATCTCAGTTCAAGACAAGCTTTGGGACACATACTCTCGAGAGGCCACGATACCTTTCCACATAATATTGGAGAAGTTTGATGCAGTACAATACATCTTTTGAATCTATCATCTGCTAAGGAAGGAGTTTTGATAGATGGAGCATATGAAAACCCCATCGTATAATATCATAATGAGGTGTCTCCTTACAAATAGATCCAATGAAGACTCATATTCCTCTAGTCTAAAAATCATACAAATTGAACATCATTTGGCCCACTGACCCGATTCATCAGTGGTCAAGATAAGCCTTAATTGATAACCTCGAACTTGATATTTTGGAAATTGGTTTGAAACTCTTGGGGAATCATATTTGAGGCATCATATCCCACATCTCAAAGTTTCAAGTCATTTGGAGATGACTTAACTCATCATCTGTATTCGTTAGCAACCATATTCTTATGTGTCGTCTAATAGACAGATGGCCAAAATTCCTCCGGTCACTAAAATTGTGATTTCTCTCAAATTACAAGGAATTTTCTCATGGGACCTAGACCATTGGATTCCTGACTAGATGTTCTATCATTCATGAAAGTGTGGTATCAAATCATTCTCGTGTGAGAAAGTGGCAAGCTTTGCAACAATGACCATGAAAATTGTGCAAGACTTTGACCACTGCTGGATGATTTCTCCCTAGATATGGAGAATCTTGAGCCCAAATTTTATGGATGCGCGAGGTAAAAATGCCATAAACAACATCCTTTAAACTCGCTTGACACCTACAACCTCCCTAAAGAACCTCCAAGACTACTTAAACGTCCACCTAAAACACTAAGAAATACCTAGGGTACGAGGCAACATATAATTAACTCAGCCAGGAATTCCCCACCTTCTTTTATAAAACCATTTACAACTCTGTTTTATAAACCAAAGAACTATGTCTTCCTTGGATTCTGACACCATGATCTTACCCAACAGAATAGAGCTCTCAGTGTTCGCCTTGACCAATGGGCTAAGCTCACCTCCATGTCTCAGAGACCAGAAGCGCCTCTGACCGACTGCTGTCAGTCATTCAAGCAATGATTGTTTCGAAAAAATCCTTTGTTCGACTCCGTTTTACGCTTACTCTGTGCCTCAGGTGTCTAATTCTTTGCTGCTTATCTTGCACCGTACACGTGAGACATGAGCGACAAAGAGGGTCAACTATAGGCACCCCATTCTCGGCTTAGGGAATTCTAGGAAATCAAAGGATCCCGAGTTAAATTACCATAAACCCTAAGACTACTCAGAAGCCCTAGAAACCAACAAACAGACCTAGAAACCCTGAAAGGCAACAACCAGGAATGAAAACCTTGAAAAACAACATCCTGCAACCCTAACCTTGCTTTGTTTGGATCCGAAACCTGAACTAAAACTTCAACAAGGACCCCTCGACAGGCCAAGAACCACCTTACTATGGCCAAAGGCCCAAAAGAAATACCCCATAATAGGCCACCAGGTTGCTAGAGTTCAACAACCCAGCAAGTATGAGGATGGCAACACTGACTCCAGTGGTGGCAATGTTGGGTGTCATGGCCAGCAATGCCCCAATAGCTTCCAGGAAGTCAATTGAGCTATCAGACTACAACGTTATGACTGGGGTTGCCAACTCTTGTTGTGGCAACATTGGGCATCATGACCAACAATGCCTCAATAACTTTCAGGAACTCAATTAAGTTGTTAGACTTCAACATCGTGATTTGGGTCGCAAAGCTAGGGGTGGTTGGGCATCAATACCAGCAATGCCCCAATAGCTTCTAGGAACTCAATTGAGCTATCAAACTACAATGCCATGACTAGGGTTGCCAACTCTAGGTGCGACAAGGTTGGCCATCATGATCAGAATAGCTGCAGGGACTCGATTGAACTGCCAAACTACAACACCATGACCGGGGTCTCCAACTCTAGGATTGGCAGCGTTGGGCATCACGACCAGCAATGCCCCAATAGCTTCAAGGAAGTCAATTGAGTTGCCAGACAACAACGCCACAACTAGGGTCACCAACTCTTGGGTTGGCATTGTCACCATGCGGGCCGTACATACAGACTTCGGGACCCCCAAAATCAATATTATAGGAGCAATGTCCAGAAAATAGTGGCTGAAGTTACAAGCCTACAAGCCATCCATCAGAGCTTGGAATGCGCTGCAGAGGCTTATCATTACTTCGACAATGGGGGTATCAACATTGGATGCCAGAACTAGCAATGTCAACCTCTCATTGGCCTAAACGAGTGACAGACATCAAACCTCGTAATGCTCTGATCAAACCAAAATGTAACCATCATTGTTTGGATGATGCAGGTGCCAAAGCTGCCAATATAATCGGCGACATCCAAACCAATTTTGAACGAGAGCTGCTTGCAGCAGCAGCACGGAACACTATCAATGGTGTCGCTGGTTGTCTGACACACCACCGTACGAAATCACGTTAACCGTAAACCGAGGTTTGTCTACTATAAAACTTGTAATCAGTTTGCCTCAACATGATTGGCATCAAAGCTTGATGAAGCTAGTACAGTACCAGAGAGGCCACCAATGGCGTTGATAATGAATGGCCCAAATTTAATCTCAGACTTTTGATGGTGATTAAGGGGTCCATTTATCTATAAATAGGGGTCTACCCTCCTATTTTGGGATACAAAACTTTCGATCAAAGCCAGACTCTATAAGACTAGAGTCAAACCTTACCAGACCCAGTATTGACCCTAAACCCTCTTGACCCACTAGGCTCAAACTCTGATCTAAGACACCCAAACCTTAATTTTAATTTTTGGTTACCCTGAATCCAAATTTGACCTCAATTGGTGGACTCACAAATGATCGGAGAAAGTCAGCACATTCGTATTGATTCTGAACCAGCACTAATTTCGAGTGTCGAGCTTAAGGGCTCGACTTGAGTTACACCCCTGTTTCTTTTTCTTTCCATTTCATTTCTTTCATCTATTTCTGACACATTTTCCCAATCTCCCCCATTCTTCTCGAAAAACCCCTGGCAGGTTTCGAGTTTTGTTGTTTCAATAGCCAGCACAACCAATGGTCCGTTCAAAGGCATTCTGCTAGTCAATCCTTTGTCTGGATCACAATTTATCAGGGCCCTTTCGCTACCATGCTCTCTCTCGATGATTTTGGGGTCGAAACTGGGGCAGACTTACAGTTGCTCTGCTTGAGATTTTCGAGCGTAAACAATAGGATTAAGATTTATGAAACTAGACTAGCAACTCCTAGTTTTTTCTCTTGAAGCACCCAAAACCCAAACACTTGTATTTTCTTCTTTTTCTTCTATGTGTGTGTGTGTTTTGGCCAACCACTTGCTTGTGTATGTATTTGGCCAAGTACATGTGTGTGTGTTTGTATGCTTGTGTGTATGTTTTGGCCAAGCACTTAATGTTTTTTGTGTATTGGGTGATCCAAAAATCCAATGTTGAAAACACCAAAACATTTATTTTATTATGTTTTCTCTTTTTGTTTTAAGCAGTTCAAAAGTTGAGAATAACGAAAGTAAAAAAATTTGGACCTCAACATAAAATATTAAAGTATAAACATTTTAAATCCAAAAATTATTAGTCCCTAATATGTTTTCCTCTAGTGTACTTTGTCTGTTTTTTAGTTTACATCCTAAAATAAATGCAACGAATGAAGCATGGTTCGCATCTCATAGAGATATAAACTACAAATCTCCCATCCACATCTTGTGGAAGGGTGCACCACAATTCAGATTGAGCAACCCCACATCCAATGGCCTAGTTTCATTTTTTCTTTTTTAGTTTTTATTTAAAACTTATATTTTTGATATTCTATGTGAAAATTATATTTTTGATATTCTATGAGAAATGAAAGATTGAGGATGATGGTTTTTATAGAAATAAAGTCGGGTGGACAAAGTGGAGATGTTCTTCTAGAGCCTTATGTGACCATTGCATTTCAATGAAATTGAATGGGAATTAGCTTAAGATGACTGTAAGACTAGCCATGCTTTACAGGACAGATTATTGGGTGGACAAGAAACAAAACATTCATAAAATGATTGTAACTAAGATGGATGGGTGACAAATAAGGAATGATAGAATTCAAATTTAATACATTCAAAAGAACTAAGGGGTAGCTCCAATAGGCAATAAAATAAGGAAAATAAGACTCAGGTTGTCTGGTCATATGCAATGTCGACTTAGAATAATACCAATTTGAAGAGGTGATTTGGATCATTAGAAGGCTCTTAAGGGCAAAGGAAAGCCCTAAATGACGTATGATTAATTGTATGAATGAGAGTATGACCCTTAATAGAGCGCAATAAAATAATAGAATTCATGTATCTGACCCCAACTAAGATATGGGAGATGCTACCACCATTACCTTTGCCATTTATCCCAAATCCTTCATGTTTAAGGAACTTTCATATATGTGAGTCATTGATCGCCATCCAATTATGCCGCATTTTCCTCATATCGCTAAGGGAAGGGAGTTGAGGGCTGTCATTAAGGATGAGCAGGTAGTTGTGAATAACCATGACAGCCACAAATGAGTGGACAAATTTGGAAAGGGTGCGGTTTGTATAGATCCTAGGCTCTAAACAATCAAATCAGAGCCTACCTTCAAATGGTGTCGAGAAATGTGGTTTCAATACTAAAAATATTTGTGATAGCCCTAAAATATATGTTCATCTCTATTTATAAAGTTTAAAGCTTTAAAAATAATGTAGATCAATAGATCTATGAAAACTTGAAAAACTTGAAAATTGACAGTTTAAAAATGAGTTACGAAATACACTATTTCCAAAACTTGAAATTCATTTTTTTCTCACATCCATACATCTTGATGTCAAGATGATCAATTTGAGAATGGGCATCAAAACAAACTCTTCTAGTGTAATTTTTTAGGTAGGCTCAAATTTGATTGTTTAGAGCCTTGACTCTATATAAACTTTTCCCATTTAGAAAAGGATGAAGTCTGTAGAAGACCTAGGCTTTATGAAAACAAAATAAAGCCTCAACTTAAATCCTTATCTAGAAAGACTTTCAGCATTGAAAATCTTCATGATGGCTCTAAAATTAATTTCCATCATAGACAATAAAATTTGAAACTCAAAAAATGGTACAGATCTTACGGATTTGTGAAAGCTTATTTTGAAGGCAAAATAGATGGTCTAGATGATTTATTGCAATATTTACTATTCTTAGAATTTAAAATCCTAATTATTTTTGCAAAACCATAACATTCAAGCTAAGATGATCAATTTAAAGGCTTTTCAACAGTTGAATTGCAATACTTGATGAGTTAATGGGGTTGAGGCTTTACTTATTTTGATAAGAAGGCTGCCCTATAAAACTAATTTCCTACCGAAATAATTGCAGAAGAGCTAATGGATGGAAGCACATGCCAATCACATAAAGATCTCCAGCCCATTAACAAGTGAAGATAGAGATAAAGCGATCATTTACTTTTAATACCAAGATGTCATGATCACCGTTATCCATTATATTTCAATTCGAGTAGTCGTATATCATTGACCAGCCTCAAATTTCAAAAAAAAAAAAAATCCTTGAGTTTTGTGAAACAACAAAGCCATACAATTTGACATCTAACGGCTAGAAATAATTGTGGCCTCCCTGTAACAACAATAAACGGTCTAATCGTATACAATCCCGTAAAAATTCATCAATTTCTCTAGACACGTGCCATGAACTCCACTATTTTTTAGTTCCCCACTTAATGTTCATTCTTTCTTGTGTGTCTACTGCTTTTTGACTTATGAGTGAAAGAGACAATTCTCCTAATTTTCTTTTACTTAATGGAGCGAACATTGCCTTTTCATATAATTAACTTTGTCCTTATCCTTTACTTCTTTAAAGTGCTTGCGTTTTTCTCTTTCAATTTGCTTTTAATTTCCTGGAGAGGCATCACGTGGGAAAGTAGCTCTCATCTCAAAAAATATGTCTTAGATTTAGTTAAAGCCAATTTCAGCCCTTCATTTCAAAGCATCATTCATAAATAACCTTGGAACTCTAAAGCTAAGCATACTTATGTCAGAGTAATACAAATAAAGTAGCAACCAAACTTAAGGCTGCACTATATTGCATTAAACTACTTTGAATTTCTTGGAGATTGATCATGGGGGAAATGCGGAGCCCACCCAAAAATATAATCAAAATTAGATAAAACATTTTCATTTTTCAACTCAAATTATGAATGAAACTCTTAAAGTTAAGCATGCTTTGTTAAGAGCAATACAAATGTAAGATCCAAAGTTCATGCTATGTCGCAAATGACAAACTCTGCAGAATCAAAACTCCTTACAATATCCAAAAGCATGAGTATTTGCTGTGACATTGCCATGCAATAAAAAAAAGTCATCAATGCTAATCACGAAAATAAAAAGAATTCGCTTAAGTGACTGAAGAACAAACATGTGCCCCCTTGCTAAGCTCCTTAATGGATATGGTGTGAGAAACTGTATTTCTATATAATTAAGCCTTAAGCTACCATGAAAGGTATATTATTGAGCTTAACACGTCAATAAGAGCCTCAATTTATAGAGTTACAAAGTTCTGTGCTACTAAAAAAACTAATATATACAATGAACCACCTTCCTAATATGGGTACACATAAAACGAAGGAAAATATTATTTCAAAAAATAAGTGTAGGTTTCTATATTTGGAACTACTTTAAATTTTAAATTTATAATTATTTTCTGCTTTTTAGTAAAATTTAAAGGATGTTTGACAGAGAATGAGTCAAGAAACATCTAGGGACAGAGAAATTGTCAAAGGGACTGAATGCCAACCTCTTTGCTAGGGAAAAGAACACTATGGCACCACAATCCAACTTTCGACCAGCTTTCCTCCTTAGCTAGTCCTTAGCTAGTCCTTTCAAAGAAAATACCACTGACTCTGAATTTACGGGCTTTAAAGACAGCTACTTATGTGAAATCGACTCAAGGATATTCCATCTACATAGTAAATTCCAATTTACGTGATTTTGCTCTCAGCCAGCTTCGGTAGGACCAGTTGTCATTTGTTTCCATGGACGACAGTGGAGTCGATTCGCCAGAGATCCCTATTTTCAACCTTAATAAGTTTGATTAAATATTGTTGTTTATATACTCTATTTCTGCCTTCCCAAAGGAGTGTACGTAGAAAACTCTTGTTATTCTTTAAGAACTTCAATCACTGGGCAGAGGTTTCCTTAGAACCATGATCTCGCCAGTAGCAAGTTGTAGGGCAAAGCATGTCAAATATCAATTATTTTGAAACATTGTGGCAGAGAAGAGTTCCTTTAGTTTCCCCCTGTTTGCTCACAAGTCAGATCATTTTAAATTGTAGGGTCTGAATAAGCAGGATATGCAAGTGTTTTACTAGACAAAGAAGTTTGATGCCCCCAAGGTCATGATCCTACAAGGATTGGAGGTGATGCGTTTAAGTAGCCAGGACTACCATAGTGGGGGGTGGCAGGCTTCATGATGGAGGGAGGGCCTTCATCATATGTCCATTATGTCAAAGGGATCTCGCTTTATCACAATTTATGGAGGCAACAACTTATGTTAAATCCCAACGGTTTCAAATATGCCGGTTTGGTTTTGTATGGATTAACAATGGCAAGGTAAGATTGGATTACAAGATTGGAACAGAGGGTATCATGGTGGATAATGCCCTCAGCTACACTCTGGATTTGCATTTTGAGATACAATCCATGTATAGGGGTAGCTATGAATGGAGAAGCCCCGTTCCTGCAAATTGTGCAAAGAACTTGGGGGGTGGGTGGCTATGAAATGAGAAGCGGAGTTCCTATGAAGTATGAAAATAACTCGGGTGGAAAAACATATATGGCTTAATAGTTTCAAGCAATGAATTAAAATCTGATAGACTGCAATAAATGTTAATGAGAAAGGAAAAGGAAAGAAGAAAGGGCAAGAGTCCTACCCAGAATCCTCTGAATAAATGTGGGTTGCCTAGTTTGTATGAGCTTGTTACAACTTCTACCCCTGGAATCTGCTAAGGATCTATCGCAGATTCAAGCCCTAAATATGGACCCAAAAATACACCTCAAACGAAAGACCGAGGAACATATAGCTTCAAGAGTCATTGCTAAACTCTCCCTTATCACACCAAGCATTCATAAAATAAAATTAAAAACACAAAGAAATATGTGAGTGATGTATAATTCTGATTGGAGAAATGACAACCAGCCCTAGAGCTAAGGGAAATGAGAACAAGAAATAATTTGACTTAGGTACAGATTCCTTCATTGATTTTCTTTTTTTGCTTTCCTTGTGTGTTTTTATTTTTGAGAAATTTATCGAAATACACCAAACTCATTAACTATTTAAAATTTAACCATTTTCAGTTGTTCTAACTCATTATCATGTATATCTTGATGGGGTTAAAATGCTCCATCTTTTAGGTGCATTTTGATAAATTTTCTCTTTTTTTCTATTTTTTAAGAATGGCAGAAGAGTTGTCATTATGGAAAATACCATTTTGGAGTGTCACTAAAAGAATTCCTCATAAAGTGACGTATCTATTTGAAAGAAGGAAAAATACTGATCATCTTTAGCATTAATGGATCTGGATGAATTTACTCATAGTATGCTCAGTCATAGTAGCAGGTTAGCAGAAGAGTTTGCCTGGTAGAGATGTTCCTCATCCTTTCCAGGATGCATAGTGTAGCAAAAGACTTCATCTTTTGCATTCCCATGTGAAGTAAAAACTGTGTGTTTGTAAACAATAAGTTGTATTCGTTATTGATAAAATATGTTTTTTTGTAGTTGAAATATGAAAGAATTCTCAAAAAATATTCGAGCATTTTTTTAATGCTAAAATGTTAAATATTAAAGATTTTTTCGTTTTTTGCTGATTGAGTTCGACACTAATATTGTTTACAATACAAAATAAATTTGGCATTTGGGCTGACAGTGACCAAAGAGCATAAGATAAATTAATCATCCTCCCAACAAAACAGCAATAGCATGATAGATGGTTCAAGTAATCAGGGAGATGCTGGCTTTTAAGAGTCCTAAGGGATAACGAAGGACATTTCTTAATGGCCTTCTTTGCCCAGTGAGAGGCACAAATATTGATACTAAATACACACTATTCAAGTGGGAATTCAAAAGGCCAGTTCTATGAATATTCAGAACCCGTTGGCAGAAGCTGACTCCTTTGTAGTGCTCAAGCGGCACCTTGGCATGCACTCAAATGGCTGAATATTCAAAAGAGACGTTCATGAGATTCTTCTAGTCATGCCACTTTGTGAGTAACCACTACTCCCATATTTATGGAGAAGGCAATAAGGTGCCTGATCTTTCGTCAAGCATTGATGCAGCCTCAAATACCCATTTTTGGAACCAGTAACCCAATTTCATTCGTGGTCTCTTCGCAAATTCTTTGAATTCTTCCCAATCCAGATTCAAGTGACTATATTGCTCTTAGTCTTCATTCAGTGTAGTTTAATTTATTAACATTACATCGGGGATTGTAATCAAGGAGGCAACAAGAATTATTGTATTTTACTTTCTTCACCTCCCTAGCAGGCCTCCCAAGCAAGACCTGAGATGAAGCCCCTGAAAAACCCAGTCTAATCTAGTAAACAGAAACAACAGAAAAGGGCAACCAGCAGACTATTGAAAATTTTGGCTAGGAATTCAGTTTCAAATACCTAAACCTATAAGAGAAAAAAAGAGAAAGGAAAAAATTCAAAACCACTTAGGGGGATTTGTCCATAGCTTGAACTTTAGTAATTATTTGTACCACCATAGTTCCTTGACTATATAATTCTGGCATGTCAAAAAATACACACAGCTTATTTGAAATATAAAGTGTCAAATATATGACGAAGAAAATGGGAACATAGTGGTAGAAGGGACTGCTGGTACAAGTGACGGCGGAGGTCATAGATACATTCGTAGGATTAGGACATCAAAAGTGAAAGAAGCTTTGAAAATGATGAAGATAGGAAAGGCTTTGGACCAGATGGTATCCCGATAGAAGTTTGAAAGTGCATAGGGGAAATTGGCATTGAATGACTGACGAAACTGTTCAACAAGGTATTGAGAACAAAGAAAATACCAGACGAATAGACAAAAATATTGTGGTACCTATCTACAAGAACAAAAGAGGCATACAGAATTGTGCAAACTTTCAAGAAATCAAGCTTATAAGACATACTATGAAGCTTTGGAAGAGAGTCATTAAGCAATGACTAAGGCATGAAACAGGTCTATCTAAAAATCAATTTGGTTTTATGCCAGGAAGGTCAACAACTGAAGCTATTTTCCTACTCAAGCAACTGATTAGTTTTTTTTTAGGACGAAGGGAAAAGACCTCCACATGGTCTTTATTGATTTAGAGAAAGCTTATGAAAGAGTACCTCAAGATTTGATTTGGTGGGTGTTGGAAAAGAAAGGCGTCTCTAGACATTACATCCATTTGGTGAGAGATATGCATGATGGAGCGCTAACTAGTGTACGAAAAACTAGTGGAAAGACGAGTGAGTTTTCAGTGACAATAGGTCAACATCAAGGGTCAGCATTGAGCTTGTACCTCTTTGTCTTGGTTATAGACGACTTAACTAGGCACCTACAGGATGAGGTACCGTGGTGCATGTTGTTCACAGATGACATAGTTTTGATTGATGAGACTGGAAACAGCGTCAACACAAAGTTAGAACTTTGAAGAGATGATCTAGAATCTAAAGGTTTTAAAATTAATTGGACTAAGATAGAGTATGTGGAGTGCAAGTTTAGTAATAATAGTAGTAGAGATGAGGAAGTAATTAAGAATTAAGGTTAGGAAGTACAAGAAGACCGCACTTTCGATATCTTGGGTCGATAATCCAGGAAAATGGAGAGATCGAGGAAGACATCGCACACAGAATTAGAGCTGGGTGGGCGAAGTGGAGATGTGAAATTGCAATTTTATGTGATCGCCGCATACCAATTAGGCTGAACGGCAGTTTCTATAGGACAATGGTGAGACCAACATTACTCTATGGAGCGGAATGTTGGACAGACAAAAATCAATATATCCATAGTAGAATGAGTGTAGCGGAGATGAGGATGTTGTGATGGATGAGTGGCAAGACAAGAAGGGATAGAATTTGAAATGAATCTATTTGAGAGAATTTAGGCATGGCACCAATAGGTGATAAATGAGATAGAGTAGACTTAAGTGGGCTGGCCATGTGTGGACCCGATCAAGTAAAACACTTGTTAAGAGGTGCGAGTTAGTTCAAATGGAATGACTGAAAAGGGCAAGTGGTAGGCCCAAAATGACGTAGTTGGAAGTAGTCCGAAACAATATGGGGACTTATGACCTCACTAAAAATATGGTCTTTAATAGAGCAGAATGGAGAACCAAGATTCATGTAGCTGACCCCAATTAATTGGAAAAAGGCTAAAATGATGATGAAATATAAGTGGTTTATTATTACTTTTTGTTTTGCATCTAATGGCCTTTGTACTAGCTACATTGGGAAGTTCATAACACAACATCCATAGAATGTGATTCTACTCGGATGCAGATTCATAGAAGCCTTTGGTCCTGAACTGTATCATAATACAAGAAAATAACTAGATGAAGCTCTTCAACTTACAATGCAATAACATTACATAATGATCAGTTATCCCTAAAAGAGCATTATTTAGGGGATGAAAGCACGTATAAGTTGTATGTCTCACATACAGGTCCCAAGCACTTCTTATCTTCAAAGTATCTTATCTTCAAAGTACCCTTGCATTGCACTATGAGTGAATTCCTACCCAAACAATCACCTAAATGGGAACATATACGAATGATAAGATTCAAAAGCCTTGGAGTGACCTGTTCAATTTCCACAGCTAAGGCTGCATATAAAAAACCAAGAAGATCATTGAACCAAAAAAAACGTAGTTTGGTATTTTCTAGATGGACAATTGCTGGGACTTTTCAAACCTACCAAGATAATCCATTAAGAAAACATAGGTCTATCAAAGAGGACGAGGTTCTTACAAGCAATTGTGACAACTTGTATTTGGCTCAGGACTCAGCCCTGTCTTATCTCAGATCGACAATTCTATCCAAGTCAAAGTTAAACTTTGTATGGAATGTCTTGCTTTTTAATGATCTAGGTGAAGCCCCTGCAACATGTGAACAAGACCCAAAATTTGTTGAAGCCTTATGAAAAACACAGTGACTATTTACAAGATCTCTTGTTCAAGTTTACATGTTTATAGGCCCAGGAAGTGTCCAAGCCACGTTGACTCAAGCAAATCCTAATTTATAAATTAACAACAACTAAAAGTTACAGAAGGACAAGAATGCATTGGAGCATGAAATCTTTAGGTGAAGATAACTAGAGCAGTTCACTTGCCAATCAAGGACTCCAATTCATGAGCCTTAACAGACAGCTCGTGGAAACTTTTAGGTTATGCAAGACAGCAAGAATGATACATAATGCAATTCAGGCCCCAATTTGGCAGCAGGCATGTGAACCAACCGAATCTCCTTTGAGTACGCAGGACATAAAGAGGACAATCCAGACATTGCCGTAAAAAGGAATCAGAGTACTAGAATGACATGAGATATTACATCAGAACCATTGTCTTAATGGAATAGCCCACTTGATAGAAAGAGTCCATAATTTGCTCCCAAATGTTATTGACGAGAGCAGTGAGCCACAAAATACTGGACTCTCTTGGACATGAGAAGAACTACCACATCTTATAGCAACACTAGCATAAATTTAAGGCACCACATTTCTAGGAAATTATAAAGATGCTTAAGGTAATGGTACAGTCTGTCGTATGTGTTTAGTTTTCTGTCCTGTCATTCAACTGGAAGCAAAGCTTGTGGAATGTATAATGTTCACCCTAGTCAATTAAGACTTTGTATGCATTATGATAGTTCTTACTTTACTACAGAGCTAGACAATATCAGTTAGAATTTGTGCAACAAATATCCAAATGGGACAGCTGAAGAGAAACACTGGTAGAAGATGAGCAGCAACATGTGGCACTTACAAGGTAGTAGTAGGGAGCCAACAAGAGTAGTAGTAGCAGTAGTAGTAGTAGTAGTAGTAGTAGGGAGCAAACAAGGGACCATATTGAGGCAACAAGCATTGGAATAGGATTGCCAAGTTATAACTAGCACGAAAGCTGGTTTACATATAGGGACATGTCTTTGAGAGCATTCACTCTCTATTGTGACCAGCATTGCATGTTCCATGTTGCATGGAGATGACCTCAAATAAACAGCCAACAATGCTGAAGCGTAAACTGACAACAGGACTGAACAGCACAGTGAATATGGCTTCAAGATTGAACATACAAACAGCATAAAAGTTGGGTTGGTACAAATTTACACTGAGATTGTCTCCAAAGCAATAATGGCATTTATGTGGGCTAGATCTGCATCTCCATCTGAGAACCGACACCACATGAGGCAGTGGAAGTTTAAAGCACTTGGGGGAAAATTTTGGCTGGGGCCCTTCTTGAGAAACAAAAATACTAAGACTTACTCAGCAAAGAGTAGTCATTTCAAGTATTACATATTTTTTGCAAAAGACTTCATAACAACCATTCAAAGAACGTGTTGACACAAGAGGAGACTCAAAATCTGACTCAGCTAGGAATTTTGTTGAGGGGCAGAGTCAAGTCCAAGTTCCAAGGTTTTAAACTTTGCTGAGCAATTACCTTTGAATTTTGCCACTCTCATCATTCCGAAATAGTTTCATCCACATACTTGAAGACGGAAAGCAGGATAATCTGTCACAGAAATATAAACCTCATGAAACCGAGTCGACAACTTATATGCCTGGTGTAGAAGCTACTCTAACTTGTGCCCAAGCATAATATTCATGTTGAGAACATCAGGCTGGGACGGCTCATTTGATTCCATAGGGAGATAGTATGAGAGATTGGCCCTACTGCGGATCCCACCATCCTCTGAATGTTAGCGGGCGGTCCCTTGAGTGGGACGCACAAGGAAGGATTGGTTTGCTTTACTGCAAAAGGGACATCTTGTATCTTTTTAAGCCAATAATAAATATAGAAGCCCATCCATTAAATTAACAATGAAACAGAGTAGCATACTCAAGAGTAACCATTTTCTCAAGTAAAATTGCTCATGCATGATCCAAGGAAGTCATAGCTCAAATCATTTACGAGGTTTCTAAAACCCACAATGCTTCAAACTAGAAACCAATGTGTTCTCCTCGTCTTTATTAATACGATATGTGTGGTTACCTTTTCAATAGAGAAATAGCTTCTCCAACAATAGATGGTCATTGATTTGCGGACTGCATCTACATAGGCGGCATTCAAATCAACTGAAGACAAAAAAAGGAAACATGACACTATGGCTCATTTAAGAATGTTTCCCTTGGTGCCCACAGCAAGTGGACCAGTATTGGAAATTACCATTAAAAAAACATAGTGGGACCACTATTCTCCAGTCTCATTATTTCAAAGAAGGTTCCAGCAACCCACTAAGCTTTCAATACCAGTCAGTATAAACGACACAAAGTTTTATGCAGCCCACTTCCATGAACTCCTCGAATCCACCTCTCTAGGCCTGTAACCATGAAACAATCAGATCATCTTCTTACCCAAATAGAACTTCAAATTTCACCCACCTTGATGAATGATGATAGCTCATCCCCAACAGTCCAACTTCAAGCTACCTATCATCTTAATTGTAACTGATATCAATGGGAAAAAATCAACAGAATATTCCATTGCCCTCAGGAAAGGCCTCATCCATTTGCAGAACAGGATGGCACCTCAAGGATCATCCATTGCCGATGTCCCATTAAAAAATTGAAAACACCCAGTCACATCTTGATCTCAAAGGGGAAAATCATGTGGGGGCTATCTGTTGTTTTAAGAGGAATGTTTAGGGAGCTCACATTTGATGAGTTACACCAAACGAAGGAAAGGATTAGAGTTGATGTTCTTTTTTCATGGGCTTCTATAAGTTGTCTTGGCAATGGGCCTGTTTCGAGTCAAATTTATACCAGGTCTTTTCTGAGTATCCTTAGTCATGGTAGAGGTGTTAAGTACCTGTCAACTATAGCCCACTCATCCCCAATTCCCCTTGAATTTATGCACTTGGAAGGTTGGTATTTACTTTGATAAGCAAGTTACAATCTCTAAAGCTGACTTCCCAGTTCTGCAACATGCCTCTGTTGCAACAAGGAGGAGCAGTTCGCCATCTACTGTTACACTTGTCATTTCCTGCGCAAATTTGATTTTATTCCTCGAGTTAATTCAGATTCCTGGGTCATGTGGTGTACTGTTGTCCATTTTATGAGTTAGCTATTTTCCGGGGCGTGGGAAAGAAGTCAGTGTGTGTTGTAAGCCTTTTTTGCTGAATATGGGAACAACCAGAAAAATGACATGATGCTATTATCTACAGAAGAGTGATTCTTCCTAAGTTTCAAGGGTTTAAGATTTGAGTACTCTGTGAACGTTTAGCAGAATATGGCTTGGAGTCTAGGAGTATGTGCTTTAGAGTTCCCGATTCCAATATAAACCAATCTATCTCCCTCCACCTGTTGGTTAATCAATTGGAAATCCAGTAGATTCCTAAGTTGGGAGTTTTGTGGAAGATTGAAAAGGTACTATCAGTATATTCAAAGTTCTAATTGGAATCAAATAGATTGTCCCATTTGCCTACTCTTGAGAAGTGCAACTCTCACATCTAATTCACACAATTTTCCAACCCTTTCCTAATGGATGCACCTTGATCTAGTCCCCAATCCTAATCTTAGTGTTCCATCACTAACTCTTCCTATGACATTTGGATCATGAAGTAGGTTCACTGGCCCTCACCACAACAGTTCCAGACCTCTTGTATGTCTAGAATAGCCACTAAGAGCTCAGAAAAACACAATTACTCATTGTGCCATCTTTGATTCACATCGAAAGCGATCGTTATGTTCCTTTCATCACTCTGAAATGGTAGATATTAGTCCCAGCTGTTCAATGGCACATCATAGTCCTCAACAAACTTAAATTTGCTAGCCCCTATGCCCACTACTCTCCCCTGTTTCATGAGATCAGTCCTATCCACCCTTCTCTCCTACCATCCCTTTATCGGCAACGACCTCCATGTTCTTCAAAACTAAACTTGAATATGATTGACAAATAATAATAACAATAATAATAATAATAATAATAAGCTGACAACAAATAAATAAATAAATAGAAAAATAAGAAATGTAGTCATATAGCTGCAGAGGCATTTACCAAATTCAAAAGATGATGGCATGTGGTGGTTCCCTTTCGCTAATTCAAAATCATCCTTTTTTATTTTCTTCTGCAATTTTCTCATCAGGAGTTTTCACTAAACAAGTTCTTAGAGAACACTAGCACCTTAGCAGATCACTATGTCATTACCAGTTACTAACATAGTAAACCCATTCTAATTGAAAACACCATGTCATTACCAGTTACTAATGAAATAATTGGCCCAAATACCTCAACGTTTGGCAGGTTTTAAAAACCTATAAAAGATTAACTTCCTCCAATTAGGGGAAATAAACTGAAAAACCACCATTTGAAAGATTAGCATATATTGAGATCAATCAGCTCTCCATAACCGAAATCATGACAACTATATCACAAAAGAGAAATAGGTATTACCTTGACAAATTTCTGAGAATCTAGGGCTTGGTTATGCATTTGACAACTGAAAAGCTATCCTTAAACCCAATTAGGATCAATAGTCAAAATATCTGTAAGGGAAAAGTTCAAATGAGGCCCTTTTCAAATATGGTCCCTGAAAGAAAGTACGACATTGTTCCATTCTATAATATACACATGCTTTAATAAGGCTTTTCAATGCATTTGCATATATTTTTCGACTAAAAAATTGATTTTTTTTTTTTTCTAATTTTGTGACACAAGTAATTGTGCGCTCCCTATTCCAAAAATAAATGGTCTCATTGAACTGTATCTAATGATATGCCGGGGTTAAAATGAGTTGCAATAATCAGTTCGAAAACTCGGTCCCATGGAAGCCCTGATTGCAACTTTAGTTATGAAAGTGTAGAACCATATATCGCTTTTTTATTTAGATGAGGTAAATTTGACATATCTTTAAAAACAAAGTTAAAAAATGAATACCATAGCTATAAATTTATTTTGTCCAAACAAAAAACATGGCATAAATATAAATATTTTCCCCACTTGAGCTAGAATTCATAAAGAGGGAGAGAGAATTCTTGTTTCTTTGCCTGATTGAGAGAAAATTTAGAGATATAGAGCCTCAAGCTGAGTTCTTGGAAAATAGGATCCTTCTCCTTGGAGTGAGAGAATCGATATTCACTGCATTTTAGTGAACTATCAGAAACGAAATTCATATCTATTTCCCAAAAATCATCCTTAATAAGCTCAAATCGATGAGAGAGAATCCAGTGTAGGCAAAATTGGGCGGCTCAAATGTAATGCCCCGGTTATAAATCGGAACCGGCGAGTTTTGGTAAACCGATCGGGTATCTTAAAAAAATTCAACAAAAAATTTATATAAAATCAAATAATAAAATATTTTGTTTGTAATGTATTTTTTTATGTTTTTCATTACTTTAGCAAATATTGGAAAAAAATTTGGCCATAATACTTATTTTTATATTTTTTATTTTTTTTTTAAATTTCAAAAATATCTCTAGATACAAAGCGATTCTTTCTTTAAAAGCCATTTTTTCATTAATGTTTTACTTCATTTGGATGTGTTTTGTTTAATCATGCTTAAATATATTTTATTATATTTTATTATATTTTTTTAGTATTTTTTTTATCACTTGGAACTTGCTCAGTTAGGCTAGTCGAACCGGCTGATTTACCGGTTAGGCCGTTTGAATCATAGTTATCGGGACCGCCCAACTAGGGTGGCGCTCCTGCTCCGGGTGTTCCGTAGTCAAGATCTCGACCGTAACTCATTCCCTACTCAGTCCTATTCTTAGGATTCGCGATCCCGTTCACAACAGAACTCGTTCCCGATACTGTACGGAACACGTTCCTTAAATTTTAGGATCTCATTCCTGAATAAATTAGATCCCTGCTCCCAGAGCTTTAGGAGCACGATCCCTGTATTTTTGGAACTCCATCCTTATTTTCCTGAAGCATCTTAAAAGAAACTTCTTAAATAAAATTACTTTTTAAAATAAAATAATTATATTTTAAACCAAATTTTTATAAAAGTTAAGTTCTTTGATGGGAGCATGGCCTCGTCATGCACAGAACGCGATCCTTCCTTGAATGGAGCTCGATCCTTTCTAAATAGGAACACAATCATTCTTAGATGGGGGTGCGATCCTGTTGTTGATGGGAGCACGATCCTAGAGAATATAGGAATACGATCCCATTTGACATGAAAAGCACTCCCGTTGAATAGGGATCTCGATCTTAATGTATTGGGAACGTGTTCCCTATTCATACAGGATCTTGATCCGCTACTTTTACCTTCACCGAAACTTTTTTCTCGAGCTCCATAGCTTTGAGCAGATGCCGCTCTGACGCTCCCACTCCCAGAACCGAAGCCGTTCACGGTGCCACTCCCGGTAACTGTGGTTTGAAGTACTTCCGCCGTTCGATTTTTCCTCCACTGAGAGAAACCTTATACAGCCACCCATCACTCGTGTATCCACCGTAAACAAACTTAGAGATTGGATTATGGATGGATTACTACAAATGAAGGTGTCAAACTAACCTCTCATGAAAATTGAAAACTGAAAACAATATAGTGAGCATTTTGGCGCCTTTTTATTCTCGCTCCAACATTTGCCTCCTGAACACATCGCAGAGAAATAATATACATTTCCTTTCTTACCCTTCACCTCGGACCTTCGCGTCCGCTTAACTAGGGGTATATCCGTATTTTCCATCGGGACACCCCATCTGAGAACTAGTCAACCCCACCAAATATAACAGCAGAGAAACACGCACGCGTTCTCGAAGAAACGCCATTAACCACTCTTTCTCCCCTCTCTACGAAACCCCAAGAACTGCATTTTCGAAAAGAACCAGAGAGACGCCATGGGCCATTCTCTGCTGGTTCTTTTCTCTTTCTCTCTCTTCTTCTCTTCATCTTTTGCTCAAACCTTAACCTTCTCTCCTTCTGATGAGTTCTATATAAATTCAGGATCTTCAGAATCATTGAAATTAGATGGTGGGCGTGTTTTCATATCAGATTCAGAGGCTTCCTCTTATCTCTCTACGAAAGACGATATCCAGGTCTCGTCTCCGGCCGTCAATGCCCCATCTTCCCTCTATTCTTCGGCCAGGATCTTTGTCGAACAGTCGATCTATCGGTTCAAGGTTGTGGATAAGGGATGGCATTGGATTCGCCTCTACTTTTACCCATTGGAGAACGAGCAATTCGCCTTAACGGATGCTGTGTTTTCAGTGACCACCGATGATATTGTTCTACTCCATAACTTCAACATAGACAACAGCACCAAATGGGTCATGAAGGAGTTTCTGGTAAATGCGACCACTGATCACCTCTCTGTAATTTTCAACCCATTGAGAAACTCTGTAGCTTTTATTAATGGAGTCGAGGTGGTTTCGGCTCCCAAAACCTTGATCTCTGATGTGGTATCTGGAATTTCACCTGTAGGTGACTTTCCGGGGATAAGCCAACATACTTTACAGGCTCTTTATAGGATCAATATTGGGGGTCCTGAAATTTCACCAGAGAATGACACACTAGGTAGGACATGGCTACCTGATAAAAGTTTTTTATGGGTGAAACAAATAGCTAAAAGTGTGAAGATTTCACCAGCTGCTATTTCATATACAGAGACTGTAAGTCCATTGATTGCCCCAAATTGGGTTTATGCGTCAGCTCTAGAGCTTTCGCCAATGATTCGCCATAGGTTCAATTTGACATGGGGCTTTAGTGTAGACCCGGGTTTTGGATATCTGGTTAGGCTCCATTTTTGTGATATCATAAGCCAGGCTCTGAATAGTCTATACTTCAATGTGTATATCAATGGCTACCCTGCAGTCACAGGGCTTGATTTATCAACCTTGGCCCTTGATTTGGCTGTCCCTTACTATAAGGATTTCATGGTTAATGCATCGATAGCAATGAGTCGAATAATTGTTCAAGTGGGTCCAATGAGTCCAGACCCATCTGGGTCTGATGAACCAGAGCCCAATGCTCTTCTTAATGGGCTTGAAATCATGAAGATTAGCAACTCATTTGGGAGCTTGGATGGAGAATTCTCTGTTCATCGTGGTAGATCTCTGGTTAAGGCTGGTTCAAAGAACGGCACCGCAACAGCCGTGGGTCTTTTCATGGCTTTTGCGGCATTTGTGGGACTTGGGGCCATGGTTTTTAGGTGGCATAAGAGACCTGAAGATTGGAGAAAACATAACAGTTTCTCTTCGTGGCTTCTCCCTCTTCATTCAGGTGGCCATTCGAGCATAATATCATCACAAAGAGGAGGTTCCAGGAGTGGGTTCAGTGGAAACATTTATTCATCGAGCATTGGGATGGGCCGATACTTCAGTTTCTCAGAGTTACAAGAAGCCACGAAAAGCTTCAACCAGAAATCAATAATTGGGGTTGGAGGCTTTGGAAACGTCTATCTGGGAGAGCTTGATGATGGCACCAAAGTTGCAGTCAAGAGAGGGAACCCACAGTCAGAGCAAGGCCTAAATGAGTTCCAGACCGAAATCCAAATGCTCTCAATGCTTCGGCACAGGCACCTGGTTTCACTGATCGGTTATTGTGACGAACAATCAGAGATGATTTTGGTTTATGAATACATGGCCTTGGGGCCTTTAAGAGACCACTTATATGGCAAGACTTCAAAGCCATTAACATGGAAACAGAGGTTAGATATTTGTATTGGGGCAGCAAGAGGGCTCCATTATCTTCACACTGGTGCAGCACAAGGAATAATTCATAGAGATGTCAAGACAACTAACATTCTTTTGGATGAGAATTTGATAGCAAAAGTTTCTGATTTTGGCCTATCAAAGACAGCACCAGGAATGGAGCGAACCCATGTGAGCACAGCAGTGAAAGGAAGCTTCGGTTACTTAGATCCTGAGTATTTCAGGAGGCAAAAATTGACTGATAAATCTGATGTATACTCTTTTGGGGTGGTTTTATGTGAGGTTTTATGCGCCAGACCCGCCCTTGATCCAGCACTTCCTAGAGAGCAAGTGAATCTTGCAGAGTGGGCTATGCAATGGCAAAGAAAGGGGCTTTTAGAGAAGATTATAGATCCCAGTCTGGCCGGGAAAATAGCTCCTGATTCTTTGAAGAAATTTGCAGAGGCAGCGGACAAGTGCTTGAGAGAATATGGGGTTGATAGGCCATCAATGGGTGATGTTCTATGGAATTTGGAGTATGCTCTTCAATTACAAGAGGCTTCTCCTTCTTCAATGCCAGTAAATGAAGCTATTTTGGCTGGATCTTCAATGCAGTAATAATGGGTCTTCTTATTTATCAGTGGATGAGCTATTTATCAGTGGATGAAGCTCAGATTCATTGCAAGATTATCAGATGGTGTTCATGAACATTAAATTTTAACCATTCATGGATGTGTATTTTTGGTGTTTGGTTATGCCAAAAAGACATTTGTAAACCTTTCATTTGTTCATTATTTATTCTTTCAGCTCTCTTTGATCTCTCTTTCTATTTTCTCTCAATTTCTTTTTCATGTTTTTTGTTCATGTATGGTGTATGTGTGTTGGTTCTAATGGAATGATGCTGTAATATTTTGTATTAATAAAGCTATGAGTGGTACTGAGATACCGGCACGGGTATCAATTTTTGAGATCCATTTCAATTTCTCTTTAATACTAAGCAACGAGTAATTATTTATATATCTCTCTCTCTCTGTCTATAAGTGTAACAATTGGCATTGATCCACCCAATGATTCAAAAGACGCCGGGTTGGTATGAAATCGCTTGGGCCTACCTGGGATTCAGTCATCCCATGTCGATTCTGTCAATATATAGAAAATCGTTCTAAGTCTAGAAGAGAACTGACAATTTGCTATAGTAAAACGGCGTTTTGTCATAGTAAAAATGTTGATTCACCGATCCGGATTGGTTTTTCTAAACCCGATCCAAGTCATTGATATGTTTTTTAAATCATTGGATCCACCTAGTAAGATAAACGAGTTAGTGGTGCTTGATTGTCGTTTTTTTTTTTCTTTTTTTTTTATGGCTCTAAGTTTGAATATTCACCACTAATCCTGCCAGCTAATTGTTGGGAAATTACGGGACAAATTTTCTTTTTTTTTGGCAACTAAATTACAGGACCATTCAAAATAAATAAATAAAATGAGAAAATGGCGAAATTAATTAAAAAGGTGAAAGGAATTGCCCAACAAACTCGGTATGACCACTCAAAAAGCCTCATAACCATCCAATACCCGTATGTTTTTGTGAGGATGATAGCCATTGTCGATTTAGGATTATGAACCAAATCATCTCACAGTGAGTTTGATTCGCTTTTACATACAATTTCACATCATCATCATTATATATTGTACAAGTTTTATCCCAATGATTTGAGGTTGGCTACACGAATATTATGCTTTCACCATTCTCTATCAAAAGTCGTAACCTCCGCAAGATCAAAAGTCAACATTTAACATCAATTTCACAAAAAAAGAACAAAAATGATTTAAACTGAGTAAATCAATGATTAGAAATTACCAATGGTGGGAATGGAGTCCAGGCATCGATGGTAGTTAGGGAAGTGAATGTTTCAACATATCATTCCATCCGACGTTAACATTTCAAAAAAAAAAAAAAAAAAGTCACCAGTCGAATTGAAATCATGAGGGCAGTCTCTTCTTGAGGGCTGCGAATCGGGGTCTCGCTCCAATTAAATCGCCTGGTACGTTATAGTGAATTGGGTAACGACTCAACTCAGGCTATTCCTGATTTCAGATTGATTGATCATTGGGGAACCGCATGACTTCTACTTAAACCTCTCTCTTGTAACAGGTTTTTCACCATTTTCATCATTGTTTTTATTTCGACTGTAATCTATAAAAAATGGTCAAAATATGAAGATGAAATAAGACTTTTTCATCTCTCCCAAGCTCTTGTGACTGATCTTTTTTCATTTTTAAACTATTTTACAAAAAAAAAAAGGTTAATAGGATATAATACATTGCTGGTTAATTTGCCACGAGTACGGATTTCTCCAGTTTGAAGAGAATGTGACATTGCAATCTTTCAAAACTTAAAGACTGGTTTGGGAATATGTCAATTACTGAAATGCTTGTGATTAGATTTGATGGGAAGCGCATTTGAAAAGCATATGTGATTGCAAAGGCTACAAAGCATCAATTTATCCAATAGTCCACCACAAAAGTGCTCATTAGAGATATTTCACATTGATGTGTGGAGTGTGAGCCCAAAGCAATTTCTCAGGAGTTTGATGTACTATATCACTTTCATTGATAATTATTTCAAGTAAATGTGGATTTTCTATAAAGAAAATATATGAAATATTTGCGTACTTCAAAGGATTCAAATCACTCGTAGCTAATGAGTTAGATATGAGACTCAACAAATTTAAGACAAAAAATTAATACATAGGATTTATTAAAAAGAATAAGATCAAGAGATAGTGAACATGTGTTGCGATACATAAACAAAATGGAATTGTTGAGCGGAAGATCTGACATAGTGCCGAAGTTGCTCAAACAAACTAGGATTTTTTTTTTATTTGGTTAAGAGCAAATAAGGACATAGAACCTCTATATGTATTTTTTTTTGTGAGGTATGCACAAAATAGTACAACATATAGATTTTTGGAACTAATAAGTTCAAATACTGGAGCGGAATCTAAGACATTGACTTCTTTTAGACCCTAACTCAACAAGGCGAACTTACACATGTAATGAAAATAGTAATTATAAGTTTTGAGAACTAATAAGAAATAAAAGAGCAAGAAATGACTCGTTGTATAATTTTGGGTCTGGTTTTCTAAATTCACCTACTAGATATTGAATTCTTTTAGACCCTAACTCAAGAAGGCGAACTTACACATGCAATGAAAATAGTAATTATAAGTTTTGAGAACTAATAAGAAATAAAAGAGCAAGAAATGACTCATTGTATAATTTTGGCTCTGGTTGTCTAAATTCACCTACTAGAAGCAAACCAAGAGAAGGTACCCGGAGAAATATCAATAACCCGAAATAAACGAGCAAGAAATGACTCATTGTATAATTTTGTCTCTGGTTTTCTAAATTGACCTACTAGAAGCAAACCAAGAGAAGGTATCGGGAGAAATATCAATAACCTTAAGGGATTGTATATAATGAGGCCGGTGTTTTAAAAATCGTCTAGTTGCACAATATTAATAATCTTAAGGGATTGTATATAATGAGACCAGTGTTTTAAAAATTGTCGAGTTGCAACGATTCCTACACTAAAAAAATCATCGAGTTGCACAATATCAATATCCTTAAGGGATTTTATATAATGAGACCAGTATTTTAAAAATCGTCGAGTTGCAACGATTCCTACAGTAAACGATTGTATATAATGAGATCAGTGTTTTAAAAATCGTCGAGTTGCAATGATTCCTACAGTAAACCGCCCGTATCAACAAATCGCTCGTATCAACAAATCGTCGAGTTGCAACGATTCCTATAGTAAACCGCCCATGTCAATACTCGCTACAGTATTTAAAGATTCCTACAATACACCGCCCATGCCAACGATTCCTATAGTAAACCGACCGTGTCAACACTTGCTACAGTATTTAAAGATTCCTACAGTGCACCGCCCGTGCCAACGATATCGCTACAGTATTCAAAATACTCTCTGTAGGCCCCCCATCATACACGTACAACTGAGTTCCTTACCGTGCTTGACTAAAGAACACGTTCGAGTGACGTTGGGATTGCCTTTTATAATGGCATTCAGTCTCCAAAGTCTTCGATGAGGGACTTTAGTTTTAATTTTTAAACCACCGCTAGTAGCAACGAGGTGGCATTTTATTCGTGCAAATTACTCCGTAATGACGTTGCGCTCTCGTGAGAGCATAATGGTCATTTGCTCAAATCATGCAAATCTTAGGCATATATTCTTAAGACTTTGGTGATGTAGCTTCTTGAGCAAACATGAACATTAAAAAAGATGTTTTTTAAGTCCAATGCACTACGTGCTTGAGCGTTCAATTTTTAGAAAACCCAATTTTTTTTGTCTCAAAATAATCATCTTGTTATTATTAATTAGATCCCAAAAATCAAATAAAAAGTATCCTAGTGGTATTTAATCATTTATTATTTTCCCATTATCTTTTTATTTTTTTGTCAAAAAATAAATAAAATTTACCTTGACAAAAAAATAAAAGTTATGACAAAAAAAAATAAAAGTTACATTGACAAAAAAATAAAAGTTTTGAGATAAAAATAAAAATTACATTAACAAAAAAATAAATATTTGTAAAAAAATTAAAAGTTACCTTGACAAAAAAAATAAAAGTTACCTTGATAAAAAAAATAAAAGTTATGACAAAAAAATAGACATTACATTGACAAAAAAATAAAAGTTATGACAAAAAAATAAATATTACCTCGACAAAAAAATAAATTTTTGTCGATAAAAATAAAAGTTACATTGACAAAAAAATAAAAGTTATGACAAAAGAAATAAATGTTACCTTGACAAAAAAATAAATTTTTGTCAATAAAAATAAAAGTTGCCTTGACAAAAAAAATAAAAGTTATGATAAAAAAACAAATTTTACCTTGACAAAAAATAAAAGTTATGACAAAAAAATAAAAACTACCTTGACAAAAAATAATTTTTTGTCAAAATTAAAGTGTAATTTCTAAAATTGGTATGCATTCTAATAATTTCTACATTGATAACCAAATCTTATATTTTATTTATTAATTTATTTGTATTATAAATTATATAATTTACTATCTTTTATTTTATTTATTACTTTATTTGTATTATAATATATGTAATTTACTTCTTTTTTTTACAATTGTCAATAATATACTTTAAATTAGATGATATTGTAAGATATTTTTGATTTTTTATTATTTGTATAGTAAAATAATTATAAAAATGTAAACCAACAATTTCAATTTCAGTATATAAGATTATAGTTAGTTAGTAATGGCCATCTTTTCATCGATTTTGGTGGCCATTTTTTGTGGCATTTTTTTTATCAATTTAATCCATTCTTTATTGTAGTCCATGTATGATTATATATTTCATCCATGATAATTCTATGATTTTTCTTTTATGTGATATAAATTTAATGGTTAACATAAGTTCATATGGGGAAAGAACATCTCAATATTCGCATATTGATAAAAAAAATGAAAGTTAATAATGTAGTACCCCCATTTTTTATTAGATTCCTAAAAAGCAACATTTATAATGAATTTTAATAATTTTTTTAGATTTTATTTAAGGTTTAATTCGATCGATTCGGTCGATTCCTGATCTGAATCGCCGATTCACCAATCCGAATGAGTTTTTGAGGTTCCCGATCCGAGGCACTGATCCATTTTTTAAACCATTGAATGAAACCATTTACTTTCTATACAAGGAGGTCACAATTACTTATAAGTATCCTCACAAATACTTATAACCATCCGATGTGAAATTTGATAGCTTGGATGTGTCATAAAGTTCGAAAAAATTTCTTTTGAACTTTGAGCTTGGTCAATAAAATAAATGCAACCACTCAATTTCACATTTAATGGTCAAGATTATTTATGACCACCTTGTACCAAATGTGGTTGACGAACTTTCCCTTACCCTTAAATGTAGTTGAAAAACTTAAATGTGGCTTAAGACCTTTCTTGTTATGTACGGCCTCAACATATCACAATCCTTTGTATTGGATGGAGGCCATAGATATAGTGACGTAGACTCAATTCTTACAAACAAAATATGGAAATCAGTGAATCTACCACCTGGTTCTAAAACACATGGGATGTATATGAATATTCAAAAGAAAGCATGATGTTGATGGGTATATAAGGTTAGATAATTAACCATAGGATCTAAATAAAATAAGGATCTGGTTTCTATGCAGCCAAGCCCATATATGTAGAAATGCAAGTCTATTAACAAATCTATATTTTAGATGGATTTAAATTTCAAAGACATGTAATCTCTAACATGGAGATCATAAATATGAAAAAATAAATAAATTTTTAAAACTAGAAATAATAATTCTAGTAAGAAAACATTTGGATTGTTAGTTTCCATTGTTTTTAGATGGAACATCTACGTGCATCCATCTTTAAGATGGATGCTTTACACTTTTTGGACCGCAGATGTAGAAATACGAGCTTTGCCTTATAAGAAGGTCGCTCATTTAATCAAACTGTCTATATGGTCAAGCCTCTCTGTGACTAAAGAGGGTTGGGGGATCATAAAAGTAGATGTTATGGTCAATCTTTCTAATTTATTTTCTCTTGGGTGAGGAAATGTCAGCCTAAGGGGTTATGGTATGCTCCACCTATGGGTTGTCTGAAGATCAAGTTTGATGGGAGCTCTATGGGGAATCCTGGTCCAGCTGGCACAGGGGGTGTTACTCGTGACTGTTATGGAAATAATGTTTTGTCCTATGTAGGACCTATTGGTGTGGCAACATCGAATTTCGCAGAAATGAGCGCATTGTTTAGGGGGCTAAAATTTTTCATAAAGTGGAACTTGGGTACTGCTTGCATGGTTGAAGGAGACTCACTTAATGTTATTAGTTGGTGCAGAAAGGAGTAAAAGGTACATTGGGAATGGACGCTTCCGCATCCTTATCTATTTCTTTCTCCCATGTCTATCACGGGGCTAATGTTGTTACTGATGCATTAGCTAAGGGCGGTGTTTCTCTTGCTTCCTTTTCTATTTCTGTTGATGTAATTTCTTTCTAGTCTGTCAATAAAACGCTTGAACTTTGATCAAAATAGAGAGAGATAGAGAGAGAGATAATAATGCAGAACTTATCTGGTTAGCAATTTCTTTATAGATAAATCATACTAATAAAATTGGTATACTTATTTATGATTTAGTAATTTTTTTCTATGATTTTTTTTTGTTCCACAATATCATGAAAATTGTAAAGATATGAAATTTCCGCCATTTTATTCATTAAATCCAAAGTACAAAATATTTTTTTTATGAGATTTGGTGTGTTTGAAAGATGATCGAAGCCTTTATAACTCATGTGTGATGATTTGTTCGATTATTCAAACATTGATAGTTATTTCTTGCTTGAAAATTTTGGTTGATTTTAGGGGTTTTTGAGAAATCAATCTTTTTTTAAAAAAAATTATTTTACTTAATAAAATTATGTTTTTTTATGAATATGAGAAGTGGTTTTCTATTTTGTTTGATAAATTAATTTTTTGATAAAATTATGTATTTTTAATAAATTTATGTTTTTTGATGAATGTGAGAAGTGTTTTTCTATTTTTCTTAATAAAATTAATTGTTTTTGATAAATTTATGTTTTTAATACAATTACGTTGTTTGATGAATATGGGAAGTGTTTTTCTATCTTGCTAAATAAAACTATTTCTTGATAGAATTATTAATAATATTTTTTGATAAATATGGGAAGTTTTTTTCTAGTTAGCTTAATGTTATTATATTTTGATAAAATTATTTGTTCTACTGTTCTTATATGGAAATACAGAACAATAGCAGCATCCTATCCTGATTATGGCTTAAAAGGATGCTACTTTAGTTTGCATTATTGTAGAATAAATATTTATTTTCCTGTTACTTTCTTAACTAATCATTCTATTTCCGAGCAAAAAGATCATAAACCCTCTCAAATTTTAAACTTTGGAATTTGGATTTGATAGCAGGCTCAAAAAAAGTGGTTATTGATCCACCTTGATCATCTAAAAAATAAAAATCTTAACATAAATGCGTATAATAAGATGATATATACTAAATCTATGTATTTTATTATTGCCTACATTTTTTTAAAAAAAAATTCTACATGACCTGTCAGTCCAGTTAACTGCCCAGTCCTGTTTTGGCTCTAAGCCTCATATCTGGTTAACCTTCCCGTTCGATTTTACGAACATTGTGTAAAATTCAATCAAGGAATACTTTTATGACCCTAAATTTTGGGCAGGCAACATTTTCAACTTTTCAACCCATAGGCCAACTTTAATAAACTATTTTTCATATCTAGGTGCTTGAAAAGAGTATTGTCCGATGAGCAAAGTTTGGAGAGCGAGTTACTTAAGAATTCCAAATCTAATTTTATTTTTTGATATATATAGTTCCAAAAATGTTAGAAGGAAATATCATCCCAAATAAGTCTTTAACATGAGGGAGTAAGTGTACATTATACTCAATTGGAGCTTATTTTGAGAGGGGAGGGCTTTCTTTGTGACTCCACCCATATATATAGTATATATATAGTATATGTGACGCCCGGTCTCAGCCATCCAATGTGAGTAGATGGTTGAGATGGCTTGAGTCACAATGTTATAAGCTAACAATTAACCATCAGATCTTGATCAGACAGCTCATAGTGTTTTTTATTTATTTTTTATTCTACAAATAATTTTGAAGCAAAATTTGGGGTATGCATTGACCTAACAAGGGTGTGCATGATAAAAATATTTAAAAAATATTTTTGGTGATAAAAAATACCAGAATACCCTTGAAAATTTTAGAGGCATTTTGGTCATTTATTTTTATACAAAATATTTTTGTTTTATTTTTTACATGTTCGCCTTATTTTTCTGATGGGACGTCCAAAATTACATTTAAAAAATATTTTTTAAAAAAATAAAAATAAAACAATATTTAACGTGACATTGTGGTATAAACAATCATAGCCATTCGATTCAGATCAAAGGGCTAAGAAGTGGATTCGCATAGGGTCTTTGAGGTAGATATTTTATTAGAGGGAGCAGATATACAGTATTCTCCCAGGCATTCCTTCTTACTTGTGCCCTTTCCTATTGTTGACACTTGAAAGTGGCCTTCAACCAACTGTTTCTACACTAGGTCCAACATCCAAAGCAAGCGTTATTCTCCCCCGCCCTTTCTTTGACCGGCGACCGTTACCATTTTTTGACATCACCTTCACCCTACTCTGTCTATTAGTAGTAGAAATTTATTTATTACTAATAAAATTCCCGATAAGACCTTTACATAATTTTTTTTTTTTTATATATATATATATATAAAAGTGTGCTTTCTATTAGATTGCAACCTTAATCAATCCAATTAAGACACACCTCCAAATTTTATCATAACATATAACTTTGATGTAAAAAATTCTTAACATTATTTGAAAATCTATTTTTATGTCTAATTATAAAATTTTGAACACTAAAAATGGTTAAAATCAAGTAGATCTATAAACATATGAAATTCTTGAAAATGGACGGTCTAGATAATGTGTTGCAAGATGCACTATTTCTAGAACTTAAAATCCTTTTTTTTTTTGCATATTCATTAATCTCGATGCCAAGATGATCAGTGGAGGGTTTTTTAACAATAAAACCATCATTTCCAATAGATTTTTGAGACGTATCTGTAATTCTATATTTTAAAGTTGCAACCTTATATAAACTTTTTATTGGTAATAAATAAATTTCTATTAGTAAAAGATGGGGTGCACGTGGAAAATGTGGTATAGGACTCGATGGAAATCGTAACAATGAGTAATTCTATTAGTAGAAGCTCGTGAGCACGTGGGAACTGTGGTAAATGACACAATGGAAATAACTTATTTCTATTACTAGAAGCTGGGGAGCACGTGGGAATTGTGGACATAATCACAATGAGTATTTCTATTAGTAGAAGCTGTGGAGCACGTGGGAACTGTGGTATACGATTCAGTAGAAATAATGACAATAACTCTTATTAGTATAAGCTTGGGAGCGCGTGGGAACTGTGGTATATACGATACAATGGAGATTATAATAAGAAATTATTAGATTATTTACGTCTGGTACATGGAGGTCACAGTTACTTATAACCAAGGTTTAAAAAAACGGATCGGTGACTCGAATTGGTCACACCCATACCGGTGTTGGTTCGGAGAATCGGTGGATCAATTCGGATAATCGACGGAATCAACAATTTTTTTCCCATTTTTTTTTTAAATCACTATAAATCTTTAAAAATAATGTTGTTTTAGTTTCTAAAACAAATTTGGAGTGGTGCATTATATACTTTCATTAGTTTGTAAAAATAGATGAACACTAAGATGTTGTTTTCCGGTCTGGATGTTTGTAGTCAATATAATTGTCAATTGCAACACTACTAATATAGTATTATATTATTATATCAAAATAATTTAATAAAATTAAAAAAAAACTTCCATATTATAAGATTTTAAAAATCATTTCCCTTATAGAACATATTAGAAAACACTATAATAGAAATGTTTTTAAAAATACTATAATTTTTCAAAAGTTCAATTTTTTAGGTTTCTAAAAGAAATAGTGATAAAAATCTTATTTACAACTATAAAAAAAAAAAATACATTACATAATTTATAATGAAAATAAAAAAGACAAGATATGGTTATCAATGTATAATTATGAAATAATATTATAATAAATAGTTTTGGTTATTACTAAAAATCTCTATAATTAGTATTTTTTAATTTAAAAAAAAAAATCGGGGGTGTTACATGCTTTCATTTGTTACAAAAATACGCAACTACTGAGATGTTTCCTTGTTTGAATGTATCTATAATTATTAATTAAATTTAATACTATAATATTGCATCAAAATGATTACAAGTTTTTTTTAAAAATTCCATTTTATATGAGTAAAAAAATAATACCCCTTATAAACTGAAATTACTGTCACAATAACTATTGATTACTTATCTTTGCTCATCTAAAATTATAACAATCTAACTAGCTATAATATTATATATGGGAAAAGATCATGTTAGCTCATGGGCTGATTGTTACAATGTCAGTTAACGACTCAAATTGGATCGTCCAATCCAATGGCCACGATTTCATGTCCTAGTTGAATTTTCATTTTTTTTTATACAATTCCAAATCATTTAAAATTTTGAATGTCTATTTTTAAAAAATTGTAGAATCTAATAAAAATATTTTAAAAATAATTCAAAAAATATAAAATGACTAGAATACCCCTAAAACATTTTAGGGGTATTTTGATCAATTTATATTTCTATGAATTATTGTTTCTATATTTTTATTAGGTGAGCATTGATACATAGAATGTGTATTTAAATTTTCAAGTGATTTGAATTCGTAGAAAAAAAATAAAAATTTAAATACAAAATAAAGTCATGACTGTCAGATTGGCCCAGATTCAATCTGGGCCATGGGCTGACGCTGTAGCAGTCAGCCCATGGGATGGTAGCATCCATTCCCATTATATATTGAAATTATAGCTATTATTTATATCTTATAATTATCTTACAATACAAATTAGAATAAACTTAAATTGTGTCTTATAATATTATCTAGTTAAAAAATCTTATTTACAACTATAACAAAAAATAATATATTACATATCTACTAAAAAAAGCGCTTGCTACATTGACTCGGCGATTCATGGCCTGTGATGTCATACGTCGATATGTTATGTCATACACACGAGTTGTTGTAGCGACCATAGTTAGCAAGCCGTGGACTATCAATAAATCGGCTTACCATAGAATCGAGAAAAAATCGTTTTTATTTTACAAAGACAGATGAAAAAATCGGATAAAAAATACGGATAAATACATATATATAAAAAAAAAACACCATATAATTTTTCTCATTAAATACTTTAGCAAATATCACACCCTCTTTAGTACATACCAAGAAAAAGGCACGATTTTTTTTATCATCAAATGCTTTAATTGTGATATAACAACTTTATAACTATAGTTAATGACTAGGGTTTGGGTTTGTGATATAACTACTTTATAACAAATTTTTTTGGATTTTTCTCCAAAAAATCAACAAAAAGACTGTGGTTCAATAGGTGTTTTCTCTGTAATTTGTAGGTTTCAAAGCTGGTGTTTCTAGAGAGAGAAACATGGTTCTTTTTTTTTTCTTGGGTTTTTTTTCTGTAAAATCAGCAAGAAAATCACGTTTTTTATGGTATTATGACAAATACGCCTTTTGTGACTAATTTTTCAAAAAAACTCTGTTTTAAACGTCCTTCAAAAAAGTAAGTTTTGTTTTTTTTTTTAAAAATCGACGATTAATCGCCGATTTGCTAACTATGGTATACAACCAAGGCTCTAAACAATCAAATTAGAGCCTACATTCAAATAGTATCAAGAGATGTGGGTTCACTATGGGAAAAAATATGTTTTCATAGTTATTTATAAAGTTTAAAGCTTAAAACATAGTGTAGATCGACAGATCTATGAAAACTTTAAAATCTTGAAAATTGACAGCCAAAAAAAGCATAAGACTATACACTATTTTCGAAACTTGAAATCCAATTTTTCCGTATGTCCATGCATCTTGATGTCAAGATGATCAATTTGAAAATATTTAGGCATCAAAACAACATCTTCTAATGAAATTTTTGAAGTAGGATCAAATTTGATTGTTTAGAGTCCCTATTTTATTTGGTTTTTTTTGTTGTTTTTGATGAAAGATAAAAGAGATGGCCTTAAAGGCGCATTCCTCTTTCTTTTTCTTTTTCTTTTTCCTTTTTTTTTTTTTATAGCAAAATGGATTTTTTTTCCAAAAAAAAAAATGCCAAATTTTGTTGATTTAAAACCTGAGAATTAAAAATCGCCTTAGAGGAGCAAGCTGATTACGTCAGTGTTCGCAGAATCGCTCGATCGCACCGCTAACCTCTTTGTTAGATTGGAATCGGGCAATGGCCAGTTCTGATTTTGGGCAGTTAGGGTAATCAATCGGTATTTAAAAAAAAAAAAAAAATCCAAAAAATGTATATAAATTCTCAAAAATAAGGAATTTGATTTGTAATGCATTTTTGCATTTTTAAACATTCTTTATATTATGGTAAAAATTAAAAACTGTTTTGGTCATTAATACTCACTTTTATATTTTCCCATCTTTTTTAGAAAATTTTAAAAATAGCCATTGGAAAATATAAAATGGGTTAAAATCCATTTTTTTCATTAATTTTCAACTACATTTGAATGTGTTTTATTTTAATCATTCTTTATATATTTTTCATATTTTAATAGAATTTTATTTTTATTTTTTTTCAACACTTTTTTGACCCCCCGAGACTTGCTCGGTTAGAGTAGTTGAATGGGCCGGTTTACTGGTTAGGCTGGTTAAACCGCTGCAAGGCCCATGTCCGGTTAACAGTTTCGGTTCGATTTTACGAACACTGGATTAGGTTGATAACGATAGATTTACCTCAATGGATAAGGCTAAACCACAACTTATATCCAATGTATGAGCTGGGAGTGATTATAGGATGGCTTACTCATGACTGCAATGTCTTTTTCTTTTTTTTTTTCTTTTTCGAATTTTCAAATAGAAACACTAAAGCAATAGGAAAAAAAAAACAATAAGAAAGAAAACTCAAAAAGAAAGAAATATACAAAAAATGGTGGCTGGGAAAAGTTCCAGAGTGATCCGGGGCATTTAACTTTCTAGATGCGTGCTCACAGCCCGGCCTGGGAAAACTCGTTAAAGCCTATTTGTTGTTAACAGATAAAGGTTAACGAATAAGATGTAAGCTTTCTATGCTTCCCCTACAACATAAAACCTATGTACTTCCCCTTATCCAACCGTCCATTTTGAATGGAGGGTTAAGATTGTCTCAATCATAATGTCTCGTCTCTACACTATTTTATTTTTAAATTTTTTTATATAAACTATTTTGACCTCAAATTTTGGATGTCCAATCCTCTATTAAACTTGCACTAGCGAAAAATATTAAAAACAATATTTCCAATAAAAATTTTTTTTAACAGTCATGTTACTAGGGGTATTTTGGTCATTATATTTTATCGAAAAACTATTTTAAATATTTTTTATAAGTGCGTCCCAATGAGAAGATGACACGTGCCAAATTTCATATTCATACAATTTATATAAAAAAACTAAAAATAAAATACTTTGAGAATTTGGATCTTAGATCAAATGGTAAGTGACTCTTTTGATCAAAATTAGACGGCTGGATGGTAGAGGAAACATAGATCTTATATGCCGTAGGAGAAGTATAAAAACCTTTCCCAAAAAGGCTTTCTTTCTAATTGTTGGATTTTTTAATTTTTTTTCAAAGAGCAAGCGTTTTAAGACTGTGATGAACGTAAATGCTTAAACAATCATGTTACCCTCGTTTACCCCTCATTAATACTTACACCTGGTTCAATTTTGTTCTCTTATTCCTCTTGTCTTTAAATGGTAGATTAAAGCTTTTACATCACGGGTGCAGTTGGCATACAGATCCATGCCTGTGGAGGTAACTTCAAATTTTATCATGGTATATGATTTTGATGTAAAATATTTTTAGAATTATTTCAAAATCTATTTTAATATCTAATTATAAAATTTTAAATTTTAAAAATAGTTAAAATCAAGTAGATCTAGAAAAGTATGAAAATCTTGAAAATGGATGGTGTAGATAATATGTTGTAAAATGCACTATTTCTGAAACTGAAAATCTTTTTATTTTTCATGGTCATACATCTCGATGTCGAGATGATCAATCAAAGGGTTTTTCAACATTAAAACTACCTTTTTCCAATGGATTTTTGAGGTGCATCGGTAGTTCTACATTATAAGGTTGCATCCTTATATAAACTTTTTCGTTACATCATAAAGGAAAACTGTTGCTCATCTAAAACCAAACCGTTCAAAGATTGTACTAAAGAGTTGGAAAAATCGGGTGATCTAACAGTTAACCACTCGGTTCTGTTTTGGTGATTGATCAGTATTTAATATATATATATATATATATATATATATATATATATATATATATATATATATATATATAAAAGAAAAGATCCTGTCAGTTTACATGCTGATAGCTACAGTGTCAGCCAATGGTCCCGATTGAATCCGAACTGATAGGACGGTCATGACCTCATTTCGTATTTAAATTTTCATTTTTTTTCTACAAATCCAAATTACTTGAAATTTGGAGCGTCTATTATTCAAAAATATAAGAATCTAATAAAAATAAAAATTCTCAAAATATAAATTGACTAAAATACCCCCAAAATATATGTAATACATTTTTAAATTCTAAAAAATAAAGAATTTGGTTTGTAATATATTTTTTAATATTCTTTACATTATGGTAAAAATTTAAAATTGTTTTTGTCACTAATAATCACTTTACATATTCCCATATTTTTCATAAAATTTTAAAAATATCCGTAAGCGCAAATCGATTCGTTAAATTCATTTTTTTTTATTAATTTTCAACTTCATTTGAATGTATTTTTGTTTTAATCATTCTTTATATGCTTTTCATATTTTGATGATTTTTTTTTTTGTATTTTTTCTAATACTTTTTGACCGCCTGGGATTTGTCTGGTTAGAACGGTTGAATCGATGGGTTTACCTGTTAGGTCGATTAAACAGCTTCCAAACCCATTTCCGATTCACCGTTCCGGTTTGATTTTGCAAACACTGACTCTCGCTCTTCTTATTGCTTATTAGTGCCACAGTTAAATTTTCTAAATGTATTTATTTCAAATTCTATCATTTCTTATCTTGCCATTCATCCATCTCAACATCCTCATCTCAGTTACGCTCATTCTATAGGTATATTATTTTCAAGTACATAAAAAATACAATTAGACAATTTTTTAATTTAAGTTCCTATAATTTGGGTTCCTAAAAGTAATAGTTGGAGCTTAGTATGTTTGGGCTTTTGCTCCGACCCAAAATGCGACGTACTGAAGAGGAGGTTTAAGAGGCCAAAAACTTCAATTTTATGCATCCTTTAAATAAAGAAAAAATGTTTTATGCATCGTTGGATGCATGACTACTACATTAGCGCCCGAGGCATCATACATACATCCATTATAAAGATGTAGAGCGGTGATCCTTCCTTTCTAAAAATGATAAGAAGCAATGGTCTCTAAATGTTTTTTATTGTTAGTTTTTAAAATTTAGTTTTTTACACAGATATTTTTTTTGTTTTTGGTAATTCCATGGGGATGACGAGTCCGTACCTGTTTTTTGAAATTGCTTGTGATTTTTATTAAGCAAGAATGGAAACCAGACCTTAGTTGAAGCACAAGTGATGCTATCACTAAAAATTCAACCCCAATCTCAAAATACAATAAAAATTAGATACACCTAAAAAGTTAAGTCTAAAAATCTATGTAAAAAAGCGGTCATAAAAGAGGGGACTCATATTTACATATGAGTACTAGGACTCATAAAAACCAGGTCCTCTAAATAAATGTCATCCACGGCAAAATTGTTAGTGACCTTGCCCTTTACTCCACGTAGGACTAGGGCAGGGCCGAGTTTGTTAGATTACGAGAGAAGAAATGAATTTTTTTTATTTGTTTCTTTTCTTAAGTAAAGTGTGATATTTTTATTTTAATTATTTATTTATTTATTTTGTTTTCTTGTTTTCACTCTTCAAAATTTTAGTTTTTGAAGTAAGGTAAAAATAAAATAAAAGATTTTACCCAAAAAAAGAAACCTATTTATTTTGGTTATTCAATTCCTATATTTTGCAACCTAGAGAGATAAAGAAACGTAGCTTGAGGAAGGTATCAGCCTTTCTTTTATTTATCAGTGCATATTGAGATTTTGCCAAAAAAAAAAATCAATTTATTTTGGTTATTCCCTTCCTCCATTTTGCAACCTAAAGAGGAAAGTGCCAACCTTTATTTATGGCTGCATATTAAGATTTTGTTAAAAAGAATGAAAAAAAAAAAAAACCTATTAATTATCCTCTCCCTATATATTTTGCAATGCAAAGAAACGTAGCCTGGGTAAATGGCAGCCTTTTCTTTAAGGGTTATTGACCCATTTCAAATGGAGAGAGAGAGAGAGACGCGTTTCAGATGGAGAGAGAGAAACCATTTAGCTTGGTGCCATAAGCAAAGCATTTGTGGGTCATTTCGGTAATTTTTCTCTCTCTAAAATTTTTTTCTCATTTTTTAGAAATCCAATCTCTTTTAAAACTATTTGGTTCTTTACAAAACCCAATCTTTCTCTCTCATAACTATCTCTCTATAATTTCAATCTCCTTTTTTCCTTTAAAAGCTCATTCTCTCTCAAAAAACTTATCCGTTTGTCTCTCTAAAAACCCAATTTCTCTCTCTAAAATCTCAATCTTTACTGCCTTTAAAACCCACCCAATCTCGCTTTCTCTAAAACTCAATAAAAAAGTCTTAAATGTTTAAGCAAATTTTTTTTCTTACAAGATTTGTGGGTCATTAGGGTAACCCTCATCTCTCTCTAAAAACTCTCTCTAAATATTCAATCTCTCTCTAAAAACTCTCTCTCATTCTTTACAAATAGAATTTTTCTCTCTCTCTAATAACTATACCTCTCTAACATCTCAATATCTCTTTTTCCCTCGAGAAATTCATTCTCTCTCTCTCAAAAGTCATTCTCCTTTTCTCTCTCTATAAAACCCAATTCTCTCTCTAAAATCTCAATCATCTCTAAAACCCATTCTGAATATTTTTCTTAATCTCAATCATCTCTAAAACACATTCTGAATATTTCTCTTAAAAAACCCGGTGGGCTACCCGGACCTACTGGGCTACCCGGACCCGGTGGGCAACCCGATCCGGTGGTTAGTTCCAAAGGTAGAGAAAGTAGGGGCAAAAAGGTCAAAAGTAATTCGATATTAAAATTCACGTCCAAGTCGAAGCTTGCAATTTTCGGATTTTTAAAATGGATGGTCCAAAAAATTTAGAGACACTCTAACTGTTTACTTACACTATATCCAACATTATTTTTTCTTGCATTTAAATTTCAATATGATAAAATTGTTTTTTTTTTCACTTTCTTCTCCTTTTATCTCTTCTTTTCTCTCTACCTGTCTTCTCTCTTTCTCTCTCTATGTCTTTATACCCTCTTTCTCTCTCTCACTCTCTCTTTCCATTTTTTTTATACAATCCAGTACGAAACGATTTTTTTTTACAGCTTTTTTAGTAAAAAAAAATTTCGGTCGGACAAAATTCACGAACATTCATCCTTGTCAAATTAGGCCATTACTCAAAATCCGATCATCTCATCTGGCAAGGATAGGATATGATATTCTATGTGTTACTACCAAAGCTTTTACCAAAAGACCACACTGAAATTTTAGGATGAAATAGCTCAATATTGGATCATGACAAAAAAAGAAAGAGAGAACTACGCATAGAACTAACCTTTGCTCAATTAGTCATTAAGTGCATTGAACAGGAAGATATAAAATCACTGTTTAGCAAGCTTAAGAGAAAATTAACTATCACGCTTTGAACCCAAGCCACCATGTGAATAACGAAGAAAAGTAGCATAACAAAGTAAAATTATACAAGCTACATAACCAACATGATGAAACTATGGGAAGAGAATTTCTTAATGATAAGGAAAATGTTCTTCTGAATTATCATGGTACTTTTGCTAGAACCACAGAGAAAATTGAGGTGCAGTGGAGTCATGTTATTGTTACCTTTGCAGTAGCATGCAATCTCGGTAGTCAAATTAGCAAAGAGGTGGACTCGAAACGCTTGGGCTTGAATATGCTTCCTTGCTTAAAGAATGGGATGGGACATTTCTATTGAGAGCCAAAAAGGCCATGCCTACATATAATGACCTCAAGAAAACAGTCCAATAACTCATTACAGTTGTTGCTTCTTTGGTTACTTTCATGCCCAAAGAATCAACAACTTCTCAGATGAAAGATGGACATGAAGATAAAAAACTAGCACCCAGAAAGGATCCAAGCTGAATTAGAATAAGGAAGCCCAGTGCTATTTGGCACATAGTCAAAAGAGTTGGTGTGGTAGAAGCATATTATCCACTTATACCTTAGATAAATTTGAATTTAATTGCAACCCAAATAATTGAGATGATACTTGGATGATCATGATAAAATTTTATTTAGTGTAATTTTAAGACTTCAAGTATTAGGAATGTAATATTTTTAACCCATAGACTAGCCTCAATAATTTATGGGTGTGGTTTGTATAGAGCCGAGGGTCTAAACAATCAAATTAGAGCCCACCTTCAAATAATGTCGAGAAATGTGGTTTCAATATTGGATATCTTTGTGATAGCCTTAAAATATATTTTCATCTTTAATTATAAAATTTAAAGATTAAAAAATAGTGTATATCGAGTAGATCTATGAAAACTTGAAAATCGTGAAAATTGACGGTCTAAACAATCAAATTTGAGCCTACCTCAAAAATTTCACTAGAAGAGATTGTTTTGATGACTAACATCTTCAAATTGATCATCTCGACATCAAGATGCATGGACATGAGAAAAAAATGGATTTTAAGTTTTGGAAATAGTGTATTTTGTAACGCATTTTTGGACTGTCAATTTTCAAGATTTTTAAGTTTTCATAGATATGTCAATCTACACTATTTTTGAAGCTTTACAATTTATAAATAAATATAAAAAATATATTTAAAGTCTATCACAAAGGTTTCCAATATTTAAACCACATTTCTCGACACTATTTGAGGTAGGCTCTAATTTGATTGTTTAGAGCCTAGGCTCTACACAAACCGCACCCAATAGAAAATTGGAGAGTTTGGGCTGCAGCTCTATCAAAATAGTTATGCCTCACCTCAAAACTTACTTAAAATTGCAGTGTTCCAACATTGAAAACCTTCAAATAGATCATCTCAGTTTTGACTATTATGGTTGTGAAAAAAAGAAAAGAAAAGTATTTGAAGTGCTAAAACTAGTGTACATTATTGTAACACATTATTTAGACTATCAAAAAATAAGTGTTTATGGATCCACAATATTTGAACCGATTTTGGTGCCTCAAATTTTATAGTCGGTATTGAAAAGTGTTTTTAGAGCCATCATGAGGATTTACTATGGCCAAAGTGCTTTACAAACAAGGATTTAAGGTGTAGCTTTACTTGTATTAATCATGCCTAGGCCTTATGTAGTTGTAGTAAACGTCTCAGATTGAATTAGGGCCGATCCAAGAGACACAATTGCATATCGTATTTTAATTTTAATTTTTTTTTATAAGTCTAAATCACTTGAAATTTTAAACTTATATTTTTAAAAATAGGAAAATCTAATAAAAATATCAAAATAATAATTTACAAAAATTAAGATATTCTATTTAGGGGTATTTTAGTCAATTTAGTTTTTATGAATAAATTTTTAATATTTTTATTAAGTTCGCCTCGATGAAAAAAGAGTGGACACCTCAAATTTCATATAATTTGGATTTGTAGAAAAAAATTTAAAATGCAAATATGCTCTATACTCTTAAAAAGTAGGAATATGAAATATAAGAGTGTTTTCCCAATTTTAAAATAAAAAAAAAAATTTCCTTGGGGCCGATGGAATAAATCAGGCATCTTATGAATCAACACTTAGCTACCTTCCTCCATTAGCTTCTCTCTAGCAAATTATCCAACAACTCTACTTAGCATGTGGGTTATTGGCCTATGGCCTATAAGATGATATGTCTCTCTCACTGTTTGTTTCAATCAAGTCTTAGGAATATTGATGCACTCATATTCTCATCTCTTTTGAAAATTCAGAACCTTGACTGAGAAAGCAAAGATGAATGCAAAGAGAACTGTAAACCCAATAGTCATAGCTGCAACCACCCCCAGGAAGTTGTGATCGAATCCGTAACAGTCATTCACGAAATCGGCAACCGTTTGGTTCTTAAATGAGGCACCTGCATCTTCAAAGGTGGTATGTACATCTCCAAATTGAGAAGCAACCAGGCCATACAGGGTCCATGCAACTGGGCATGCCCATGCATACCATCTCCACCACGCAGGCAAACTCTGTAGCCAATAGGACAGATAGGATTAATCAGAGAGAGATAGGCAACTTTTTGTCAAATTCAGGGTAAATATTGGAGGGTGGAAATTAGGAATGACTGGTTTTTTGCAAGGTTCTTTAACTCACTTCGGCCCTCAGGCGAGGCTTTGGCCCGAGCTGATAGAAGATGAAACAAGTATATAAAATACGGACTACTGAAAAATTGATCTATACCTGAAATATTTTAGAAAAAAAAAAAAGTACAAAAATAACTTGACCAAGTCCGAGTCCGAGTTGCTGAACACTGGTTTTTAGTGATTAAGTTTTATAATTGCAGTGGAGAGAGAGGGGGAGGGAGGTGGGGATCATTTTTTGGTCAAACTGGGAGTTTGGATTGGATGGTTTTTATTGATTTAAGTTTTATTATTGCATTTGCAAGATACACTGGGAAAGGGAGAGAGGAGCTTGAAACGATTATTTCTGAATTTTTTCAATGTTTCAACCTATTAAATGATTATTTAAATAATCCATTTTCTATAATTTTTTCCATCGTTCCTACACTTTTCATGCCTTTCATAAGTTTTCTACTATTTTTATTTTTAACAATTTTTAAAATTTCTTTTACAATTTTTAAGCCCTTCAGGGTCAGACAAGTCCATTCCGACTCATACCTACGTTACTCAGAGAGAAACATACCGCTCTAGGAATGAAGAATCCAGAGAAGAGGTTCCACGTTCCATTGAAGGCTCCGAACACAACGGACGCAATGTTATTATCGGGAGTCATGGCAATAGTCATCATGCCGAAGTATGTGAAGTACATAAAGAACATGTAACATGTACGAGAAGAACTTGGCAGTTGTCCATTCAAATGCTATCAGTCCATACACTGTCACCCCATAGAGTAGTGCTTGAACCAATATATATGGAATCTCTATAATAATCTGCATTTAAATTAACATATTGTGAAAAAGTAAGTGTATTGCACCATAAGTTACTCGTAACAGTGTTTTAAAACTCAGCAGAGTCAACTTGGACTCGGCCTCAGCAAGGTGCTGATGTGAGTTTGTATGCAGAAGATTGGGATTTTATAGAAATTATGTAGTTTCTGTAAAAATTAATATTACTACATCATTAATAGGTTGTAAAAATGTATTTATATATAATTTGTATTATTTAACATGATTTATGAATTTGTATTATTATAAGTTCTATTTTCCTAATTTTTCCCTTGTTTGAATTTTTCTGAATTCTTTCAAGCTATCAAATTCTTCCATATTCCATCTTTTATGAAGTTTTCTTCCATCTTTTATGTACTTTTAAAGCCTCTTATAGCTTCTTTTTCTTATTACCCACTTAGCCCAAAATACTACCCATCTTTCTGATTTCCAATTTCTTAAGTCTGTCTAGGCACAAGAAATTCATAATCCAGACACTCATCACCTTCTGTTATTAACATTTGATGAAATTGATACACAACTAATTTCTCCTATATCTTCTCCAGGCATTTAGAACCATCTATATTGTAAACCTTTATTTATGATTAATATGGAGGCAGAGGCCCTATCCTCAGTTACCTAAAAAGCATAGAAAGGCTCGTAATAGCTTATATTCAGACCAAAGACCCAAATCATTAGTATTACTAAACATCTTCAATGGAATTAGGATTCTTGGTAATAACTGGTGAAATTTCATATTTTCCCATTTAAAATTTCTCTAGTAGCTATTTAGTGTAAATGAGACCAAAGTTACTACGGATGACTCTCTTACCTTCCACCATTTGGGTCGAAGCCCACATATACCCCATAAGACAGGTAGCTTTGAAATGGTCATTGGTAGCTCAGCAAACTCATTGAACAAGAGCGTAAAAAGACTATGAAACAAGGCTCCTAGATAGAGCCCTCCATCTTGAACTGTATTTCGGTGCATTTTAGTGCGCACGAACACTGACATCATGATGAAAGCCATAATTGCAAGCCGCCAAAAATAATGCAAATATACTTTTAAAATATGAACTACTAGTTGCTTACTGATCATTATTGGGAGGGAAGTGTCACATGACACCTTCAAATTTTTGGTTTCAAGATGAAAATCTTTGAAAAATATCTAGAGAAAATAAAGATAATGGGGAAGCAACTAGTATTAGGAAAAATGGAAGGCAAAAGAAATGCTAGCTTTTAGTACACCTTTTTAAAGTTATAGACAGCATTTTGTTAAGTTCATGCGCTTTAAAAACTTAATTTTTACATTGAAGGATATGCCACTTGTAAATCCCTATTTCTCAATGATTTCCCTCGATCGAGATAATTGGCTGAATCCCGTGAATCCCTTTCATATTAGTTCATCAATATCTTCTTATAAAGAAAGTCAATTCCAATTCTTAAATAATCCACAACATTTATAGTTCTACTTTAACTAAATTTTCCCTTTTATGCAGAAAAGAGACATACCAATAATTATGGTCTTACATATGGATGATTCCTCAATATCCTGTTCATTTGCAACAACATATTTTTTTTGTGCATTAACAAGGAAAAAAGCATGAGAAAGGGAAAATTGCATGGAAAAGTTTGAAAAAACTCAAGATACTTGGGAAATTTTACTTTCGTTTTTTGATATTCTTGGGAGATGTTTTAAAAATTATATTTGAACAGTGGTGGATCTTCATTATATTTTTCATTGGATTTTCAGGTGGTGGACCGAAAAAATTGCCTAAAAGACCGGGGGAGATTGTCCAATAACTGTTAAAGTTACGTACTTGCACAGTTTTGAAGATATGATAAAATGAGTTCCTCTTCATCAATAAGAGTTCCCTCAAGAAGCACACTTTCAAAAGCTCCATCTAATTTACACCATATCGGGAAGTTGTAAGGGCAGCAGGGTGACTCTTACTCTTGTCAAATGGGATGGCTAATTCATTACATATTTTTATTCCTACATGAAACGATTGGGCAGCTTCTGCAAATTCCTTGACTGGAACAAATCTATAAGGCTCATCTTTGTGAAACCAATACTTCCCTTGATCTTTCATTGATGTAACCTGGAAATTCATAAGCATATCCACTTAGACTTTGTCATATAATGAAGTGAGGCTTGTAGGAGAATGAAGGTTACCATGTGTTTCTACGGAAAACGTTCAAACATGAACAAACCAGATAATCACAGAGCCTCTCCGGTTTTAGTTATTTAAACTAGAAGCTTAAAATCATAATCCTTTGGATCTTGATATTTCATGTACAAAGGGTGTGCTTAAGCTTCTCAAAATCTTCTAAATACACATTTGCTTATGTTTGACATTCAGCAACTTTTTATGTATTTGAAAATCCATGGAACCGACAACCTCTGTATTCAGTCACGTCCTTTGAATGAGGTCAACCACATCTTTATTTTTCTACCAGCTCACCTCTAATCTGAAAGGCTTGGCCCTCTTTTGGGGCACCCCTAATTAAGTAAATGAGGAAGGTGGTCAGAGGATAGCTGTACCAAAGATTTCACATAAACAAGTGGGAAGGATTCTACCTATTCTTCAGGAATTAAGAATCTGTTTAACTTGGACATAGCAATGTTACCTACACTATTATTGGACCAAAAAAACTTAGACCTAATAATAGGAAGGTCCAAAAAAGCATTATTTTCTATAAACCTGTTAAACCTTCTCATAAAATAATTTAATGGATAGCATGTTAAACAATCATCAGCCCAACTAATAAGATTAAAATCTCCCGCAATCACTATAGAATAAGGCACAGAATGGATGGCATCATGCATGTCACTAATAAAACCAACTTTTAAAGCAGAAACAATAGGCCCATATACATTCATGAAACCCCAACAAAAACCCAAAATAGGACCCCTGAAACCCAAAAGTAAACAGTTATCTTTGACCACATACTCAAAATTATTAACAACCAAAGGATCCATACCCCACTAGAATTTCCAATAGCGTCAATTTTATAAAAACATACCACCCCTGAGCACCAAACTTCCCTAACACTCGAAAGAATAGGGCTAGGAAGTTTGGTCTCCTGTAAAGCCAAAATACCTGGTTTATACTTTGAAACTAAAAACAAAATGTCCCTCTTTTTCCTGGGATCACTTAATCACCTAACATTCCTAGACATGATATTCATAAAAAAAGAGGCAAGGGAAAAGAAGAAGAACATGGTCCAAAAAGATCACACTCAAAGAAAGCATCTTCAAGCATCATAGACTCATAATGCTCTTCATCAGCCGAATCAATGTCCACCATCACAAGGTCGCGGAAAGCAAGTGAAGTAGCCATATAGCCTCCTTTGGGAACATCGCGTTCCTCCAATCTTGCTGAGGAACGCACTCCTCTCTGAAATACCTTCTTCTTCGTAGAAACATGCGCTTTTCCTGTCGGAGTACGAGCCTCGACCATCTCTGAATCCCCAACAGCCACCTACTGCTTTTCCTTAACCTCCACCAGAGCTTTGGTTTTACGACGCTTCCTGATTTCGTGTATCACCACAGCAAGAGGGGCATCTTCCATGCCCATTTCCATCATCATTTTCTCCACTAGAGGTGAATCATCCATAGGTCCTTGAATAGATAGAGAGGCCTCGATTGCAGGAAGATGATCAACGCCCAATAGCCTAGCATCAAGGGAGACCACCACTTGCATCTCAGGCACAACCATCTCCAATGGCTCCGTCATTGTACCTACATTCTCCAAAAGTAACTAAGGCTCCTCCGGCCTAGCATCAAGGGAGACCACCACTTGCATCCCAAGCGCAGCCATCTCCAATGCCTCCGTCACTGTATCTACATTCTTCAGAAGTAACTTGGGTTCCTTTGGCTCCACAACCACGATAGCCAAGGGATTAATCAGAAGAGGGTCGAAACGTAAGCGACTTTTCTTGGCTGCGGCTAGGCGAAACAGTAAGGGATGCATTTTGGAGGTGAAAAAGCTTAAAATTAGTACAAAACACCAAGCGTAGCCAACAACTTTTTGATGGGTAAAGAGATACACAAGTGACACCATCGAAGAGGAAGGAGAGACCAAGAAAGAGCTTCCCCTTTTTGAATCACCAGATTTTCCAAATACAGGTGAATCATGAAGGATAAAAGCAGCTGCCACCTGTACAAGAATATCTTCCCCACGCAGATTCAGCTGACAGGGGAGGCTTTCCCCTCCCAATGAAATCTCGGGACAGCAACCCGTCGCCTTGAGGGAATTAATATTTGGAGAAAGAGGCGGTCTAGCGCGATCACCAACCCCCAAAGTCGAGAAGCCACCAAATTGAATCCGAGAAAAGTCGTTCAAAATCCAATCCTTGGGGATTTCCATAACATCTTTCAAACCATCTATATTCTTGGGAAACTGCATACCACCATGATCTCCCTTAATTAAATGTTGGGACTTACGTGTATTTTATATTTTAATCATGCCTTAAATATACTTTTTATATTTTATTAGATTATTTTTTTAATTTTTTAGTTTTTTAACACTTTTTTGTTTGCCATGGACATGTCCAGTTAGGCCGGTAGTGCAGGGCAATTTACCTGTTAGGCCAGTTGAACTGTTTCAAGCTTCATATCCGGTTAACCATTCCGGTTCGATTTTTTCTATACTGGGCAAGAGACAAAGTGTCTTTGGTCATTACTAATCAAGTTTTTTTTTTTTTTTTATGGGAATAAAGCCTGAAACCTTATCCACCCCTAAGTCCCTAACCACTAATGCCCCTACCCCATTCCCTAAGACAAATAAATCTTTGCTAGGTAGTTTTTTATCCAAGTTGAGGTGGAATTTTTGTTGGAAAAAGTGTATATAGAGCTCTGTTATAACCAATGTTGTCATATTCACTTCTGAATCTTTTTGGTTTAGTGAAAAAAATAAGCAACTTGGTGTTTCAAACGATTCGGAAGAAGACTTCAAACTTCTTCTTTTAAAATTTAAGTATAAATAAAATAGATATTTATATGTAAAATACATACAAATAATAAAAAAATTTTAAAAAAAACTACAATTATATAGCTATTTCTTTGCTGGCCGAAGCAGATCCGAAGCATACCTGAAACAAACCCGAAGTGGCTCGAATTTGACCAAAGCAGCCCGAAGCAGTCCGAAATTGTCCAAAGCAGCAGCACTAAGCTTCACTTCTCTTCGATTTATGCCTAAAATCCGAAAGCTTCGGCCTCTTGGGCCGAAGCGAAGCCAATTTGATAAATTGGTTTTAACTATGGTTGGTATAAGGACTTGTTCTCGGTCCATAAAACCTTGTTCACTAGGACTGGCAGGTCCACCATTGTGGCTTGACTGCAACTTGGGCATAAGATTCCCATCGTTGTCGGCTTGACTTTCAATTGGGCATCAAAGTCCCAAATTGGGAGGAGACAAGGGGAAATGACAGTCAAATCGCTGGGAGAGAGCTGTTTTGCTTAGAAGAGTACACTCAGCACTATACAAAAGCAGGTTCTCCCCCACTGACCATTGCTCAAGTGCCTTCAATCAATGGAGGAAACCAGAGGAAAGGCCATACGATGCAAAGGTATCGAATTAAATCAATCTCTCTCTCTCTCTCGCTATATATATATATGTATATATATATATATATATATATATATATAAGAGCTGCATGCGTTTCTGATTGAGATTGGGCTTTACAGCTGCGGTTTGCTGGAGCCTGGAGGAGGATCCAGTGATAGAAGAGATAGAAGTGGCTCCCCCTAAGCCATGGGAAGTCCGCATCAAAATACTGTGCACCTCCCCATGTCACACGGACCTCACTTTCTGGAAGCTCAAGGTACTTATCCAAGTCTCAGCTTTTTTTTTTTTTTAACATTAATCCCCATCCTCAGCTACCATCAACCATTGTTTGACAAATCGGTCCGAGTTCCGAGTACTCGGTCTCGCCCGAGTTTCTCTGAGTTGGGTGTCCACTCGGGGATTTAAAAAAATAAAATAAAATATTATAGAAATAAGAAATTTATTTGTGATGTCTCTTTTTTTTTTTATACATATATTCTATTATTTTGAAAAAATTGGAAAAGTGTTTTGGCCATGAATGCTTATTTTTTACATTTTTCCTATTTTTGTATTTTGCATTTTTCCCATTTTTAGATTATTTTGGACAAACCTATGGTCACAAATTTATTTTTCAAAATGTATTTTTTTACTACTTTTTAATCTTATTTTGATGGGTTTTTCTCATGGTTACCGGGAGCAAGAGCAGGAATGGCACCGGTTCCAGGAGTGAAAGCGTCAGATCGATGGCTGCTCAAAGCTCTGGAGCTCGGGGAGCGAGTTCCAGTGAGGGTAAAAATAGTAAATCTAGATCCCCTATGAACAAGGAGCACGTTCCCAATACATCATGATCTAGATCCTTATTTAATGGGTACGTATTCCATGTAAAATGGGATCGAAGTCTCATATTCATTACGATCGCGCTCCCATTAACAACAGGATCACAACCCTATCTAAGAATGACCGCGTTCCTATGTGGAAATGATTGAACTCCATTCAAAGAAGGATCGTGTTTCATGCATGATTAGTCCGTGTTCCTATCGCAAAACTCCACTTGTATAAAAATTTGGCTTAAAGTATAACTATTTTATTTTAAAAGTTAATTATATTTAAAAAGTTTCTTTTAGGAAGTTTCGGGAACATAGGGATGGAGTTTCGGGAATATAGGGATCGCGCCTCTAAAATTCTGAGAGCGGGGATCCAATTTATTTATGAAGAAGATCTACAATTTTAAAGAACACGTTCCATACAACAGTGGGATCGATATCCTTTGTGCTTGGGATTGAGAATCCTATAAATAGGATCCAGCTCCCGAAAAATTTAAAATGAGTTCTGATTAAGATCCTGGTCATGGAATGCCGGAACTAGGTTCCAGAGCAGGGGCGCCACCCTGGTGCTCCCGGTATTTATGGTTTTGCTTCATCACTTTTTAAACATACATTTCCTATTTTTTAATTTTTTTGTAACTTTTTTTTAACATTTTTTTGCTGCTACATACTCAGCCTGAGTAACTGGCACTCGGTCCCAGTGCTCGGATTGGGCATGGCCCGAATACTCGGCCCTAGTAGTGGTTTCAAATACTGCCATCGGCCACTAATCTCTCTTTCTCTCTCACAGGAACCACCCCTACCATTTCCAAGGATATTGGGTCACGAGGCATCGGGGTAAATCTCTCCCACAATAAAAAGACTGATATGAGCACATAAATGGATTCATTTGATTGAATACAAAAGAAAACAGTCCTTTGATGGCTAGAACCTGTTGTTTCTGTAGGATTGTGGAGAGTGTAGGCGAGGAGGTCAAAGAAGTACAGGAAGGGGATCTCGTGGTGCCGGTATGCGTTCCACAGTGCGACGAATGTCCCGATTGCCGGTCCGACAGGAGCAATATTTGCAGCAACATTCAATTTCAATTCGCCGGTGACATGGTTAGGGATGGTACATCAAGATTCACCATTGCCCAAACCAGACAAGTTGTTTACCACAGCATGGGGGTCTCGAGCTTCTCTCAGTATACAGTGGTGGATGTTGCAAATGTGGTGAAGGTTCACCCAAGCATCCCACCAGAGATCGCCTGCCTGCTCAGCTGTGGAATCTCTACAGGTTTAGAGTTTTTCTTTTTTTATTCTTTTTTTTTTGGGTGGAGAGGAAAGGAGTAAACTGTGATAATTGTGGTGTTTTTTTTGGAAAAAGGAGTAAAATATGATAATGGTGGCGATTTTTTGTTTTGGAAAAGGAGTAAAATCTGATAATTGTAGTGATGTTAAAAGGCCTTGCCGGGCCTATTGCCAACCGAATAATAATTGGGTTGGGTCGGCGTTATCTAGGATCCGACCCAACAAGATAAGGTCTAGGATGGTTTCAAACCAAGGCCCAATCCAGGTTGGATTTAGGTCATTTGGACCCAAAACCAACCCACTGGGTCAAATATTTAAGTTTAGTCCCAGACTCGTGTGGAATCTACTTGTGTCGAATCCGCCACCCCTAGTTACGAGTCATATTATATTTGAAAAAAGTTACCTTAAAACTCATCAAAATTACGATTTAGGTTTCAGAAAACCTTTAAATCAATCATCTCAACCTTGATCATTATGGTTGTAAAAAAAAAAAAATTAAGATTTCAAGTCTTAAAAATAATGTATTTTGTAAAACATTATCTAGACCGTTTATTTTCAAATGTTGATAAATATGCAATATCTATTCTATTTGTTGAGCTACATATCTCATATGGTAGTAGAAAGCGTTTCGAGGAGGTCTGACCTTATTTATTTTTTTAAATAAGGTCTAGGCTTTATAGGAACTCCATCCATTATATTTTCCCATTTGCTTTTCACCTATGACTTTGTTCAAGTTAAAATCAAGGAATTTAACTTCTATACTTGGGTTTGTGAAGGAGTGGGAGCTGCTTGGAAAGTGGCAAATGTGGAAGCTGGGTCAACTGTAGCCATCTTTGGTTTGGGAACCGTAGGGCTTGCGGTAAGTACAAAGCAGGTCTTTTTTTAAGTTTTGTAAATATAAAAATGCTTTTGATATTTTTGAGCGCATATCTTTCTAATTTTTATAATTATAAAAAAGTTGAAAAAAAGTTTTGATGACGATGATGATAGAAATCGGGAGTCATATTAAGTATCTATATCTATTTGGGATTATATACAATGAGATTATTTACCTTTTATATAAAAAAGTTATAATTACTTATCATCTTTCGATGTGAAATCTAACAGCTTAAGTGTGTCACAAAGTTCGAAAAGATTTCTTTTGAACATTGAGCATAAGTATACCCATGTCGCAAAAATAAAAATAAAAACCTAATTTTATAAAAATTATAGAAGAGAGAATATACACTTTTTGTAGTAGAGAGAGGAAGATCTAAACTGCATGGAATAACTGTGTGGTGGAGAGAGACAGGACCTTATCTAGAAAAAGACTTCCTAAAGATAGTGGGGAGAGACGTAGAGAGAGATATAAGAACCCCTTACTTTAATTTGGAGAGAGCGAAGATGAAAACTAATTGATTGTAGAGAGAGGTAGGGAGATATAAATTAAAGAGAAATTATGGTAGGGGAGAGAGAGAGAGAGAGGGGGAGATATGGAGAGAGTTAGGACCTTATCTAGAAAAAGACCTAAAAATAATACGGGTAAGAGAGATAGGAACCCTTTTAATTTGTAGAGAGAGAAGATAAAAACTAAATAGCAAGAGAAACTATGCATAGGGGAGAGAGAGGACCTTATCCAAAGAGATAGACTACCTAAAACTAATGTATGGAGAGAGATGGGTAGAGAGAGAAATATGTGACCAGAGTGAAGAAAATAGAAACTTATCTAGAGATAGATTTCCTAAGAGAGAGAGACACGGTCCTAAAGATAATATTTTTTATTGCCGAAAGAAAGGGACATTAAAACTAGATAGGGAAATTATACATATTATAGAGAGAGATAGGGAGACATGGAGAGAGATAGGCATGATAAGGCACCATGACCCATCCATCCTATCTCTTTCCATATTTTGTCTTGTTATAATCAATTTTAAATTTTCTTATATTTACTCTATGTCTAAACTTTCTCTAATTCAACAGTCAACTTACTTTCTTCCCATAATCTCGTGAGCAGGCTTTTGTTTAGATATACAAAGCTATAGGGGAGATATTTAAGAAATAACTTCCTTAAAAAGATAGTAGATGGTGTTTATTTATAAAAACAAGGTTGAAAAAGTGACAAGATAGTGGTGAAAGTATTTTGGATTGATCCCTATTAGAAGGAAAAAGAGAAAGTAGGAGATATCAATATTAATCTAGGGAGACATTGAATTGGTTCTCTTTTAGAGAAGGATTGAGCTCATAATTGAAAGAGTGAAGGGCATGAGAGATTTGAGTTCAAATGAGAGAGAAAGAAGGGTTCACATGAGGAAGGGTCACAAGCTAGAGAGATGAAACAAGCAAAGAAAAAAAAATCATATGAACTTCTTTTTAATAATTTCACGTACGTTTCTTAAATTTTGTTTGTATATGTTTTATAATAAATTTTATTTCTTCTTTTTTTTTGTCCGCATTAGTTGGGTCAGATTTGATCCAATCAAACACCGGGAATATCTACTTTTTTTTGTTTTACTTTAGGGTGTGGTTTCTATAAGGTTGCAACTTTAAATAATTTAATTAAGGCGCACTTTCAAATTTTATCATAACATGTAATTTTGGTGTAAATTTTTTTTAGGATTATCTAAAAATTTATTTTCATATCTAATTATAAAATTTTAAACTAAAAAAATAGTTAAAAGCAAGTAGATTTATAAACATATGAAAACTCGTGAAAATAGATGGTCTAGATAATGTGTTGCAGGATGCATTATTTTTGGGACTCATAATCTTTTATATATATATTCTGAATACAAAAAACTTATAATTGATTATCTAGACCTCGAGATGTATGGTTATGAAAAAAAAAAAAGATTTTCAAATCTTTAAATTATTGCATCTTGTAACATATTATTTAGACAGCACATTTTCAAAAAATTTAGGTGTTTATAGATCTACTGAACTTGCACCATTTTTTAAGCTTTACATTTAATAATTAGAAGTAAAAATAGATTATTAAGTCACAGTAAGAATTTTTTGCACCAAACTGCATCTTTCAACAAAATTTAGAATTATTCCTTACTTTAATGATTTAAGGTTGACACCTTATACAAACCGCACCCTTTAGATTGAGATGATTAAGAGCTCGTAGGTTTACATGTGAGAGAACCCAACAAGGTTGTTTCGGTTTAGCAATTAGACCAGGTGGGTCGCGTCTGAGTTAAAAAATATGGACCTGAAATGGGTCAGGTTGGGTTCCACTCCGTATTGAACCTAATCGGGTCAGACTTAACCTGCCCCAACCCGACTCATTATTTTCTATATAAATATATATTTTTTGTTATCAAATTATAATGCATTATCATATATATATTTTGATACCATGGCCGACCCTACCCTATGAGTTCAATCCGAGTTGATTGAACCGGCATCTGGCTGGGTTTAGGTCATGCTCGGGTCCAATTCTAGATTTGTCGGGGCAAGTCTGGATTGGCCTGACCGACACCCAACTCTACTTTTTTGAAATTTACATTTACATTCGTGGACCCAACAAAGCAATCTAACGTCGACGGACCATGTGTAAATACCAAAGAAGATGAGATCATTGTCGGCAAAGTTCGCCGGTCCAACTTGGAACCAGCCAGTCGAATCGCAGGGCATTGGCCTACCTGGTTTTGGCTGTTCCAAAGGAGTATTTTAAAAAATTTCAAAAATATATATAAAATTTCAAAAAATAAGAAATTTATTTATAATATGTTTTTTTAGTGGTCTTTATCATTTTGACAAAGATTGGAAAGTGTTTTTGTTTTGAATACTTATTTTTATATTTTCGTATTTGTTTTGTAAATTTTTTAAAATACGTTTAGGCACAAATCGTTTTTGATTAAATCTATATTTTTACGACTTTGCAACTTCATTTGAATGTGCTTTGTTTAATTATGCTTTAAATATACTTTATTTTTAAAGTAAACTGTTTTTTTTTTAAAAAATTTAGCACTTTTTAGACCGCTTGGGACCTGCTTGGTTAAACTGGGTGAACCAGTTCAGCAATTAGACCGGCACTTAATTGAGCTGGGTGAACCAGTTCAGCAATTAGACCGGCACTTAATTGTTTTCTTACTCCAGTTCGATTTGTCGGGATGAGATAATGGAATTGCGAGTAGCAGGGAGGCAGAGAGAATTGGATCTTTGGTGCCGTGCCATAATAGTTGCTTTGATAGTGTGGAACAAACGCTGAGATCCAAGGTAAAATCACCTAGAGAGAGACAGCAATGTAGGAAAAATCGAATCGGACGGTTAACCAGACATGGGCTGGAAGCGGCTAAACCGACGTAATCAGTAAATCGGTCGGTTCAACCAGCTTGACTGGGCAAGTCTCAGGCTGTCAAGAAAGTGTTAGAAAAACACAAAAAATGCAAACAAAATATTACAAATATATTTAAAGCATGATTAAACAAAGCACATCCAAATGAAGTTGAAAATTAATGAAAAAAGTCAATTTTAAATAATCGATTTATGTTTAGGAGTATTTTTAAAATTTTCAAAAAAGATAGAAAAATATAAAAATAGATATTAATAGCCAAAAAAATTTCCAATCTTTACCAAAATATGAAAAATATTAAAAAATACATTACAAATAAAATCCCTTATTTTTTTGGATTTTCTATATATATTTAAATAGCCGGCCTGTTCACCAAAACCGGCTGAATTCCGATTATTCGGGCGGTTAGAATTCTAACCACCTGATTTTTCCTACGTTGAAAGAGTGAATGAGCCGACGAAGAGATATCTGTGAATAAATTCCTTGATTAAATGAAATGAAACCAAGGTTTAGATAAAGGAAAAAAGTTTATATGAGGATGCTATTTTATAATGTAGAACTACGGATGCCCCTCAAGAATTCATCGGAAAAGGTAGTTTTAATGTTGAAAAACCCTTTGATTGATCATCTCGATATCGAGATGTATGACTATAAAAAATAAAAAGATTTCAAGTATCCGAAATAGTGCATTTTACAACATATTATCTACACCATCCATTTTCAAGATTTTCATATGTTTATAGATCTACTTGATTTTAACCATATTTTTAATTTTTCATTTTATAATTAGATATAAAAATAGATTTTAAGATAATCCTAAAAACATTTTATATCAAAATTATATACCATGATAAAATTTGAAGGTACACCTTACCTCTACACTTACGGATGGACCCTTATGCCAACTGCACCCTTAGATAAAAGTGTTGTGTACTACATGACTATTTATCTTTTGAATAAGGAGGTCATATATAATCCTAGCCATCAATGTCACTTCAGATTTTATTTTATTTATTTTTTATATTTTAGCTTTGAGCCTAATCAATGGCAAACTCTCGACCTTTTAATTTTTTTTTAACTTTGAGCTTAATCAATGATACACTCTCGACCTTTCAATTTCAAATCTTATAGCCATAAACAAAGTTAAGCGGTCTTATTGTATACGTTTCTTTATATAGAATTTGATTTTGGTATACGACCAAAATAACCTTATACAATTGTAATCGAAAACTCAAATATGATGGTTTTCTAGAAAAGCAGCCTGGAACGGTTTTGGATTAGGTAACTCGATCTGATCTGCCTTAAAAAAATTAAGATTATTATAAATGTTATTTTTTCGATTTTCAAGAAAATAGGGTAATGCATTACTGCTTTCATTATTTTACAAAAATATGTGAATAATAAAAAATCATTTCCTTTCTAAATATTTTGACAATTACATTCATATCACATTTAAATAGAATTTTCAAGATATTACTTTGTTTAAATTTAAAATTTTAATGTAATCCACACAATTACAAAGAAGAATTATTAATATTTAAGATTTTATGCATTCTATTTTAACAAATATAAGAATAACAATTTACAAGATGATCATTCTTAGAAAATTATTACACTTTTCCGTAATAAATATAACAATTACAATTTTACAAAATAGTGTTTTCAATAAAGAAACTAATACATTCTTTGGAATAGGTATTGCAATTAAAAAATAATTATTAATACAATGTAACCACATGCACGATGGTCTCCATTAATCCTTGGTGAGGTTGTTGCAGGTTGCTGAGGGAGCTAGAGTGCGAGGAGCTGCAAAGATTATTGGTGTGGATATCAACCCTGATAAATTCGAGCTCGGTAACGCTTCATAAACCTTTCTCAGATAATGTATGATCCGTAACATGTGATTTCAGCAGCTTTTTTTGAATAAAGTAAAAATAGCTATTTAAACAGATATACTTATATCTATATACTACATCATTAAGTCAGAATTAAAGAGTGGACACGTGTGGCGAAAATAAAAAAGGTCTTAATTCTATAGAAATTGTAGGACACATTCTTAGCTTTAAGAGAAGAGAGAGATAGAATAGGCATTTATTTTAAAATAACTAAATTTGAGAGCGAGAGAGAGTATAAGTATGTACAAGAGAGATCTTAACATTTTTCTATATCTCTACATTGTTTCCATATCTTAATTAGAGAGAGAGGTTGTTTGTATATCATAATTTGAGAAAGAAACAGAGAGAGTAAGCATAAAAGAGAGAGAAAATGAGCGATTTTTGGGAAGATTTTGAGAAAGAAAATGAGCGATTTTTGGGAAGATTTTGAGAAAGAGAGAGAGTATGCACAAGAGAGAGAAAATAATAGACCCATTTTTAACCTCCCTTTCATATCAGTTTTACATATCATAGCGGGTTGGGCCCATTAGCGACAACCATTATTCTATAGATGTAACGGCCGTTTTAAGCCCCCTTTTATATCAGTTTTACATATCATAACGGGTTGGACTCTACCTAGAGTCCCATTGACTCTTACCCCGTTATTTGGTGGCAGCATATAATTCGAAGATTAGAGGCATGGCAATAGCCTTCAAAATATCCGGACTAGAAAAATAACTAAACTATAAAAATGAAAGTAGGAAGGACTTTTATTTTTAAAGAACAATGTCGTTATTATCATCCAAGCCTTATCCCAACTAATCGGATAATATAATTCTATTAAAATTTTAAGCCGTCTTTTAAAGCATGCAAAAAAAAATCAACTATTTAACATTTTACCTATGTAGTTTAATTTAAATCAGTACGCACATCAACATGGCCATGAGTTGGAATCGTTGAGAAAAGGCAAATTGCTAAATTATTGAAAAGTTAGTTGTGTTTTGATAAAATTCCAATTTCTAGGACATGTATGAAAATTAGGGCTCATCTTCTTCTGAAGAGCATGTTTAACGCTAATATAACCTAAATCAATGGGGTGGATCGTCCCCACATCAGTGACCTAGTAAAACCCAAATTTATGTTGGATCACTGGATCGTCGATTAGCATTCGTCTGAAATGGTGATCCAAAAAAGATAAGAATAAAACAAAATAGGGGTTTATGAGGTGGGATTTATGAGGGAACCTAAAAATAATTGGATAAGCCTAAAACAAATATAGGAAAGAAAATACTGGTAAGGCTAACCAATTGTCCAACTCGTACCTTTTTTTCATTTTTTGTTCAAGTCTTCATTAAATGTTAATTGCTGCAAATTTGGGGTTGAGAAACAAGTAAAGAGTATTTTAATTCGATTACTAGCTTGATGGTGGGAATGCGATGAAAAGAAACATGTAAAAGATTTGAGAGATGCACTGCTCCTCTCCCTCTTGTAAACTAACAATCACTACTACTACTACTACTATGATTGATTTTGTGGATTTCATCCTCTTGGGCAAGACTCTTTTTAGGTGCCTTTCCAACCATTTTGAACAGATTTTTGTAATAAACTCCAAAGTCAATGTTTCATTTTTATTTATCATAAAACAGGGAAGCAGTTTGGGCTCACTGATTTCATCAATCCAAAGGAGTTGAATGACAAACCCCTAAATCAGGTCATTCTCTCAATTGTCACAACTGAAGCATGCCTTTTGTGGGCTATGAACTTATATTTCCTATATCATTTATGGTGTACAGGTTCTTAAAGAGATGACAAATGGAGGAGCAGATTACTGCTTCGAATGTGCTGGGATCGCCTCTCTCATTAAGGAAGCATTTTTAGGCAGTCGCACTGTAAGTTGTCACAACTTGTTTTTGTGGAATTACCGTTTGCAGTCGAAAAGGATATCATTAAAAGAATGTGATGAAAGGAAGTTCTGAATTTCATATCCAGGGATGGGGCCTCACCGTGATTTTGGGAGTGGGGCAAGGAGATTCGGTAAGCTTCAACTCCTTTGAGATCATCACCGGAAAAATGTTAACCGGATCACTATTGGGGGGAGTTAAACCGAAGACCGATATTCCCTTCTTCGGAGAGAAGTACCTTGAGAAGGTGATAAATGATTTTTCCTCTCTTTCTTTCTGTGCACACACACAGGACGCCGCTTAATGCAAAATATAAAGAGAAAAAAATTGCATCAGAACCTGCTTCACACATATATATATATATATATATGCTGTTCCAATGGGGACAGGCCATAAAAAAACAATTAGATACGGGTTGGACCGGCCATAAAAAAACAAGTGCTTGGGCCACAAAATGTGGCAGCCAGGCCAGGTTCTGACTAGCCCTCTTCAGCCCTGCATGGTCCTCGTTTCCTTGTTTTTCTTCTTTTCTAATTGTATTCAGCCATGTTCGGCCCCAATAGGGCCAGAGCCAGACCTGAGCCTTTGACTTTGTATGGGGTTTGGAAGAGGGGTTTCACTTTTTGTCATAAAGCCTAAGGCTTTTATAATTTATTTATTATATATAATAATTTTGGCTCAGATCAGAAATGAACCTAGTGGTTCAAAATAGAACCGACTAAGGTCCCAGTTTATGCAGGAAATTGCCATATTTTTTTGTCATATAATCTATTTTTATATTTTCCCTTTTTCAAAATTTTTCTAAAATGTCTTGCAACTATAAACTTATTTTTTTGTAAAGGAAAAAGTTATATAAAGTTGACACCTTAAAATGTAGAATTAAAGAGCACCTCTAATATCCCTCGAATAAGGTTGTTTTGATGTTGGAAAAATTTAATTGATCATCTTGAAATCGACATGTATAGATATGGAGAAAATAAAAGATTTCAATTTCTCAAAATAGTACATCTTGTAATACATTGTCTAGACCGTCTATTTTCAATATTTTCATGTATTTATAGATCTGATTTGAACTGATTGTGGAGTTTAAAATTGTATAGGTAGAAATAAGAATAGATGTTCACATTATCCTAAAAATTTTAAACACTAAAATTGCATCTCATGGTAAAGTTTGGAGGTACATCTTAATTTGATCGTTAAAGGTTGCAATCTTATGCAAACCACATCCTTTTCTAAATCCATATTTTTATACAATTTTTTTAGAATTTTTCAACTTTTTTGTATTTTCTATGGTTTCATGGAACTTTTATAATTTTTATTTTTGTTTAAACAATTCTATTGAAATCATTCTTTTATTTCTTTAAGCATTTTGAGTTTTCTACACTACTCAGCCGAATCCACTCAAGTTATTGGGCTCGGGCCAAGGCTAGGTCCAAGGCCCGAGCCTTGTTTAAAAACATTGTTTCCACTAATTAAAAATTTTCTTTTATTTGTCAATGGAATTGATTCTTGAAAGGGTGGGTTTTGGCAGGAACTCCGATTGGAAGGATTCATCACGCATGAGCTAAATTTCCAAGACATAAACAAGGCTTTAGATCTACTCTTCCAAGGGATTGGTCTCCGTTGCATTATCCGCATGGATGGATAAGTAGCAATGGATGGCAAAAAAATTAAAATTATTGTTTTCCGCAATGCACAATAACTGACTTAAGAACAGTTTTTCCTGTAACTGGAATGTCTTGGTGGTAGCATCATTTGAGCTTCAACTATTAAATGTTTTTTTTACTTTTAAGGAATTTCGCCCGTAATGAACATTTTTTTAAATAAAGGGAATTGGATAGGGTTCATGTCTCACCCGCAATTAACATTTTTTGAATAAAGGGAATTGGATGGGGCTCCCATGGAGCATGTATTGCTCTCCTACTTTGTACGAGTGAGGAAAAGAGGGTCGGACCGGGCTGGCCTTATGCTCACTCGGCCCCAGGGGATGGTGCTCGGACACTAGTCTTTTATGGTTGGATTTAATGAGAATATACCTTCGCAAAGATCTTTCACAAGATTCAATTTTTTTAATTTTTTTTAATCCGACAGTTACATATTTATAGAAGAAAAATCTCAAGAATTTAGCTTGATTGTCAAGAGATCCTAATTAATTTTAAATCTTTCGATTTTTCCACTCAAATCTTTGCAACAAAAAAGACACAAATATTCTAAGAAAACTAGAGAATTCAAATAAACTCTAAAAATCTAAATTTCAATCCTTTTAAAAATAATAAAACAAAACTAGAGAATTCAAATTAACTCTAAAACTCTAATTTTAGTCTCTTAAAAAAATAACAAAATAAAAAATTAGAAGCCCTAATTACCTCATTTCTATTATTTTTTATGCTTTGCTTATTTTCCCTTTTTCCCTCTTTCCTCTACATAGAAAATTATTTCATTGTAAAAGTTAAAGACAAAAAGGTTATATATATGGGATTGTCTACAAAGAGACCATTTATCTTTTGTACATAGAGGTCACATCATTTTAGTCCTTTAGATTTCAAAATGGGTTGTCATTAGAATGTCATTGAATAGATACAAAGTTCTAAAAAAAATTCTCGAATTTTGTGACTCATCCCAAACCATCCAATTTGACATCTAATGAGTGGGGATAATTGTAACCTCAATGTACAAAAGATAAAGGAAAAAGTTTATATAATATAGAACTATTGATGCATCTCAAAATTCCATCGGAAAAGGTTGTTTTACTGTTGAAAAACACTTTGATCGGTCATCTCCACATCGAGATGTATGACCATGAAAAATAAAAAGATTTTAAGTCTCAGAAATAGTGTATTTTACAACATATTATTTACACCGTCTATTTTCAAGATTTTCATATGTTTACAAATCTACTTGATTTTAACCATTTTAAAGTTTTAAAATTTTGTAATTAGATATAAAATTAAATTTTGAGATAATCTTGCAAATATTTTACATCAAAATTGTATACCACGATAAAATTTGAAGGTGCGCCTTACCTCTACATCTACATATGCGTTTGTATGCCAACTACATGTCATTTCATGTTATGGTTAAATTATAATATAATGAAAATGCTTATTAAAAACCACCTTTGTGGCATTTCTATGATACCAATTTTTTGTAATCGTACTCTCTTCATTATGATAATCAATTCCAAAAAAGAAAAAAGTTGAACTTGTACCCTATAAAATGTCAAAAAATGAGTCACTCTCCAGCAATAAATCTAGATGGGACATTTGATGGACATAGAGATCTAAGGCTTTAAGAACTAAAAATCAATATTTTTTTTATTTAGAATTGTTCATAAGATCATATATAGAAATTAGGATAAAAAAAGTGTGCCTTTTAAGGACTAGATTTAATCTTCCATCGAATGGTCAATTTACATTTATTGGATTAAAATAAATCATTTTTTATGATGCGCTTTCAATTTTTTATTTTTATTGTTCATCATAGTGAATTAAGTGTATGTTCAAAAATTGGAATCAAACGAGTGCTCCTAAAATGATTCTTGAATGTGTTTTCCATTATATACATAGAATACGTATCAAGATTGAACATAGACCGTGCTATTTATGAAGGGTGAGATTTAAGCGATAGAAAACTCAAATTTCGAATTTGTTTTTTTTAAAATAATCATCTAGCGTCCCTTTGGTTGTTCCCTAAATTTCAAACTGGGAAAACCTCCCAAGTAGCCTTGTCGACTGGGGGAGTAGAAGTACAATATTCTACCAAATGAGATAATTACACACACGTTAGTGATGCGGGCCAACTTAAGGGAATCACATGTAAAATAAAAAAATAAAGGAGTCGCCTCATAACTATCCGAGCTGACTTGAAAAACATAGGGTAATGGGCCAATTTTTGTTTAGAATCATGGGTGATGTGACCGAGCATGAAACCTATTTCATGTTAAAAGAAGTGGTAAAATAGAAAAATACGTAGATTCAAACATGTTTTGGTCATTTTCCCCAAATCATTCGATTTGAACAAATTAATCAATCTTTGATCCAAACCAAGTTTAATATCACTAAATTTCAAATTTTATGAGATTTTTATAGAAACCTTTTTTTTTTTTTTGGGTGGGGGGAGAATTTCAACAATAGAAATCAAACTTAAGATGTAGCATCGCTAATATCAACTACTAATCGGGTCCAAGCCTGTTTCCAAAAGGAAACTCATGAAATATCAACCACAAAAAGATCCGCCCTTCTTTGATTTTCTCCCTCAAATCATAAAGAAAGAACTTAAAATTAGTTTCAAATTGTTCATTTTTTATCCCACTATCAAAGCCATATTCTGATTTATTTGATCAGAGCCCCCGGTGGAAGGAATCGAGAGTAGAAACTTCGGTGTTTTTTAACCCCAAATTAAAAAAAAAAACATCGATTTTTCACTCTTTTCACCAAATTTGCTAGATTTTTGTCCCAGTTCCTGTCATGTCGATCTACAAAATCCCTCATAACATTTTTTAATCAAAATAAAAACTATGCAAATTCAGATTCGAAATGTATACATGGGATCCAAATATAAATTTGGGCCAAATTGGATCTAGAATATTCAGATCAGAAAAATATACATGGGATTTGGTTTGGGATCCGGACCCAATCAGATCCAAAATAATTATTTTATATATTCTCTTATATCTATAAATAATATATAACGGAAAATACTATTTAACATATATATATATATAATATTTTTATAACTAGGTCGGATCCTGATCGGAACCACCTGCACTCGAATCTGATCTGAAGTACTATTCGGATCCAAATTTTGGATCCAAACCCGACCCATCTAATCCAAATCATGAACCCATAGCCGCATCTAAATAAGATCTAAAATTCGAATATCAAATCCAAACTAGGTAAATTCTGAGCCCTATATGGTTGGTGGCTGGTCCTTTACATAGGGTGGAGTGGGCACACAAAGGGCTCCACCCCTTATTAAGGAGATGGAATAACTTCTCATTTAAGTGTAGTCGGTAATAAAACATAATCTGCGTGGGGAATTGGCCATTAAAAGATTAAAATTTTGAAAATAAATAAACAATAAATAATATTAAAAATTGTTGTGTACCCAGATGAACCGCCCAATTCAATTAGCGCACCCTCTGTTATTTCTATAACCGCCTCCATTCTCAATATATTTAGGGCACCAGTCAACCTCACAAATTCTGAGTCCGATCGGGCGATTCCGGGGGTATCTTTTTAAAACACGAATTTTACCAACAAGGCAATTGCTTTTTAAAATATATTTGCTTCGGCACATACCTAAGAACTTTGTTAAAGAATACCTCAAGGTCCTCAACTGCCTAAACCACGACAAGTTGGGTATTTTGGTAATGCAACCGTACTTAAGCTACTTCGCTCCAAAATCAAATTGATAAATTTTTACATAAAAAACATGTTATGAGTTTGAAAAACAAGGATACTTTAATTATTTAGCTTAAGTAAAATAAATGGCAAAGTTTCAAGCTTTCAAACTGGTAAAGAGGGCAGTTTGGGTATTTTTTTAACCATTTTATTGATATTTTTACTAAAATATAAATCAAGCAATGAGAATGGTTGGATAGGGCTGCAGACTTATCAAATTAAGTAAATCCTCATGTCATAACTCATTCAAAATTGTAATTAAGTATTGGAAAGCCTTTACATCGATCATCTCGACTTGAACATTATGGTTGTTAAAAAAAATAGATTTCAAGTTCTAAAAATAGTATATATATTATAACAAATTATCTACACCATCCATTTTGTCTTAAAAAATAAGTGTAACATATCCGTAAGATCTGTACTATTTTGAAATTATATTTTTTTAATTTCAAATTTTATTGTCAATATTGAAAATTGACTGTTACCAAAAGTATTTACGGACGAGGATTTGAGGTGAGGCTTTATTTTGTTTTTATAAAGCCTAGACCTTATTGAAACCTCATCCATTAAGTAATACTTCCATAGTTTACGAAAAAACATACTCCTTATCTACTACAAAGTACTCAATCGATATTATACAATACTAAATCTCACACTTCTATGTAGTCGCATTTCTCCCATAGTTTGACTTTAGAACATTTTTAACGCATCCCAAAACAGTTTTAGGTTACCTTTTTTTAAAGTGTATTAATATGCTCAATATTTTATATAGAACGAAGGCTCTAAACAATAAAATTAAAGCCCACCTCAAAAAGTTCACTAGAAGAGGTTGTTTTGATGCTCAAATATTATCAAATTGATTATCTCGACATCAAGATGTGTGGAGATGAGAAAAAAATGGATTTCAAGTTTTGAAATAGTGCATCTTGTAATGCATTTTAGAACCGTTAATTTTCAAGATTTTCAAGTTTTCATACATATGCTTGATCTACACTATTTTTGAAGTTTTAAATTTTATAATTAACGATAAAAATATATTTTAAGGCTATCACAAAGATTTCTAGTATTGAAACTTGTTTACGCTTCGATCTGCACAGATCTTTGAGACAATATCTGCTCAAATCTTAACAAAAAAAAAATGAGTTGAAATTTGAAAAGGTAGAGAGAGTGGGGTCGCTTGAATTATGAGCTAAGAAAAAAACCAGATCTGAATCCGTATTTTGACCTAAAAAACGTTTGTAAATTCAATCAAATTTAATAATAATTTAATTTTCAAAAAAAATAAAATAAAATAAAACAGAGAATTAAATGAAGAAAAACAAACTAAATTCAGCAAAGAAAGTGATATTTACCTCTAAGGACCTGAAACTTGGAGTTTCGGACTTGGATCAGGATGCTCTTCCTATTTACGCCACCATCTCGGTGTTTTGGATGTCGTTGCTTGTTAGAATTGGTAAATCTAAGAATTTTTTGCCCTAGTTCTAGAATTCTTAGGGCAACGAGAAAAGTTGTGAAGTTTAGGTAGGGTCTACCATCTAGGGTTCCTAAAGTAGGGAGAAAAGCATAAGGCTTAAAAAGCAAAAGACAAGATAAAAAAAGGAAAAAGAAAAAAAAGAAAAACAGATCTATTTCTAATCTAAACAGATAAAACAAAGAATGCCTAGATCTTTTTTTTTTTTCTTTTTTTTTAAATTTTTTCTTTTTTTTAGGAAAGACATAAAGATTCTTTCTAATAGATGTATTCTAAAAAGATAAAGGCACACTTAAAAAAGATAAATATGATCCAAAGTAGAAAAAATATGATCTAAAGATGATATGCATGAATGAAAGAAGATCTAAAAAAGATGATACAAATGATATAGATGATATCAAGATGAATCTAAAGTTGTTCTTAAAAAACAAAGATGATAAATATAATCTAAACGATCGATGATCTCAAAAAAGATGATAAAGTTTGATCTAAAAAATAAATCTAAAAGATCATAAATATTGAGGCGAAAAAAAAATCCTAAATTTTTTATGGAGAGAGAAAAGGTAAGATCTAGAAAGAAAAGATAGAATCTAAGAAATATTTTCAAATCTATCTCATTTCTATTCCTTTTTTTTTCTAGGAAAATAAATATGAGAAAAAAAAAAAGAAAAAAAAAAAGGTTTTTCAAGTCTAAAGTAAGAATTTCAAGTTCAAGGGCCACACGATGGGCGTCAAATTGTTGATGCTCCGATCTGCGATAATATCTGAGATGAGTTCCGCTCAAATCTTAGAGAAAAAAATTGAGTTAAATTTTGAAAAAGTAGAGAGAGCAGGATCGCTTGAATTATGGGCTCAGAAAACTCCCAAATCTATACAGATCCGGTCTTTTTCCAAGTCCACAGGCAGTGCTAGCTACAAATCCATATTTTGACCTAAAAAACTCTTATAAATTTAATCGAATCTAATAATAATTTAATTTTTAGAAAAATATATAATAAAACAGATAATTAAATGAAGAAAAACAAACTAAATTAAACAAAGAAAGAAATACAACCTCTAAGGACCTAAAACCCAGAGTTTTGGGTTTTTTTTTTTTTTTTTTTTTTTTTGGGCTATTTTGCTAATTTTGAGAATTTCTAAGTGATTTCTTCCTCTTTTCTCTCTAGTCCTTTTTTGGGTTATGGAGCAAGTTATTTATACGATTCAATTGGTGATTTTTCTAGTTTTTTTTGGAGTTTTTTCATATTTTTTTGGATTTATCTTGAAGTTTTTGCTTTATCTAATTAAAAAAAATATCTTCACTGCATCATCAGGCTGCCCCTGAGCCTGCCAGGGGGCATTATAACCCGGCCTGCAGCTCGAAACTTAAGTCTCGCAGAAATTAAATTGTCACTTATTGATTCTTTTTATCCGTAAGTCCGATTCAGGCGATTCTTGAACTGTTGGAAATCTCTCACGTTGTACTTCATGTTGGGATAGTTTTCGGTAATTTTAAAGTAATTATATTAGGTCTAAGTTGCCTATAATTTGTCTACAAAAGTTTGTGTGGTCCTTTAGGCTCAGAATCGAGGTTTTTAGGAGTTCCCTTAGCCAGAATTTCGAGTGGGGTGTTTACAAAACTATATTTCTCAACACTATTTGAAGGTGTGCTTTATATAGATTATTTGGAGCCTCCGCTCTATACAAACCACACCTATAATTTAATAGATATATCTTTTATGTTCAACATAAGTAATTTTTTGTCATGGGGTATTTCAGGTAATTAGTTATAACTAAGGCAGAAACTCGTTTTGTGGATGCGGATGTGCCTAGGTGCAATATCTTATGGCGATTGTCTGCTTCTTCACAATAAATAAGATGTAATTATTTTTCTCTAAAAGTGTCATGACATTCTTTTCTAGCATAGAAGCGATAGTATACTATAATACTATTTGCCTTTGGTGTAAGAAATTCAAAATCATACGTAACCATCGAAAGTGAAATTCAACAACTTGGTGTCTAACACAAAATTCCAAAAAATTTATTTTTGATTTTGAGTACCATCATTTGCAATACCTGTAGCATCCAATTTTCACATCTAAGATCAAATGTGATTGTGACCTCTTTGTAACAAAGAAAATAGTCTTAGCCTGTATTTGGATTTACTCGTTATCACAAATAATTTATTCAAATTATTTTGATAATGAATTAGTTGTCATTTGTCAGTGTCCATTATAAATTTATACAAAATAAACTTATAGGGAATTTTACTTATACAACTATCCTTTTAAACCCCAGAGAACGAAATGTTTCTATTTGATCTCAACAACATATAAGTTATATGTCACCCTACTTCTTAGTCGTTCGATCTGAATCTAATTGTTAGGATTGTTCATACCACAATGTCACGTCAAACACTGTTTTATTTATCTTTTTTTTTTACAAAACATTTTTAGATGAAATTTTTGGCGTCCCATCATAAAATGAGTCCAAACATGGGGAATAAAACAAAAAACTATTTTTGTAAAAATTAATGACAAAAATGGCCCTATAATTTTCAGGGGAATTTTAGCATTTTTCTTCACCAAAAATATTTGTTATTACTTTTATCATGTGTGCCCATGTCTGATCTATGCATGCCCCAAATTTTTCCTTAAAATTATTTGTATAATAAAAATAAAATATAAAAAACTATAAGTCGTATCATCAAGATCTGATGGTTAAGAGGTTGCTTGTGACATTATTGGTCGGGCCTGGATCTTCAAGTACCACATTGTCATGGGCTTTGGGGTAGAAGGAAGCATGGATTGCTGGCCTTTTCCTTTGAAGCCAGAAATAGTATTGGACCTGCAATTGTGTGCACGATCCATAAACGTATTGTGGGTGGCTTGGAAACCAATCCTGAGTGAAACAAGTGATCTGGCCTTTGGAATGCTGACTTTTGTAGTTGCAGTGGTCTTAGGACCACTTTGGTTTGCATGCATGTGCATATTTGTTTGAAACCCCACGACAAAGTTCTGTCTAAGACCACTTTGGTTTGCATGCATGTGCATATTTTTTTGAAACCCCACGACAAAGTCACAGATCGTATGCATTTTTGGGGTGCAGTATTTGGATTGGCCCGAGCGAGGTGAATATTATGCAATGCATGAGTGGCTTGAGAACCACTTTTAGTGGATTCGGGTCCCAAGAGGCCCGAAGTAAGTGATTTGACAAGGGTGAGCTTCTACTTACCCCGATTTATCACAACAATAACTTATGCATTTTCCATGACATATGTAAGTGTGTGTCGGATGGCTTTGGAGCCACTAGAATGAGATGGTCTGGCGATGGAACCGCCAGCATGATGTGTGTGGGGTAACCTACCAGTACGGGTATTGCCCTTGTGGAGTGAAGATGGGGTAACCTTGTGGTTACTCACTAAAGCAATGGCTTTAGAAGAATCAGTTGTGAAAGAAAGAGTGGTCTTAGAACCACTCTTGAGCTTTTGACTGATGGAAAGTCCATCAGAAGCAGTGTGAGCATGAAGGGCAGTGGTTTTATAACTGCCCATGCAATTGACACCAATGGATTTGTCATTGATGCCGGTAGAGAGGGAGGTTTGAAAGACCTCGCAAAAGTTAGATGAGTGTAGTAGGTGGTCGAATCTTACTTCCCATAGGTACACTCACGAATGTGGGGATGATGAAATCTCTAATTCGGATGAGAGATGAGTAATTAGATTGCAATGTAGTTTTTAAGAAAGAGTGATATAGAATGTCTGTATGAGAGCGGACCGAACCAACTATACGGTGGCTAATCCCCAGTGGAGTCATCAGTTGATCAGGCCTGGATCTACATCGCTTGGGCTCCCTCAGGGACCTGGGTTCGATTGGCCTCTCGAACAACCGCCTGGCCTTACGAGCATGTGCGTGGCTCGTGTGTCACGTGCGGATAGGTATGTCCAACTATGAGAGAAGTTTAAAGTGATAAAGAGATGGACTCAATCATCTACCTCACTGCAGTTTGAGTTCGTAAGATTAGCCTAGGCTATTGCCCTCTTAAATCAATGAACGAAAGCCCTCCGGCTGTCCGGCAGTGTGGTTTGAATTCGGCGTCCTTCTCTAAACTCAACATCTCACATCAACTCTCATTGAAAACCTACTACTTGAATCCAAATATGTACTCCTCTTTGGTGTGCTTTATGGGTTAATGGCTCTAGTTTTAGGGGTAGACTGACAAGAGAAATAAGGAAGAGAGAGTGAAAAGAAGAGAATGAGAATAAGAACTTGATGAGAACTTAGTTTAGAGGTGAGAAGAAGAGGAAGAAGATGAGGAAGACAAAGAAAGTGAAGATACGACCCAGAGAAAATTGGGCAACCTCCCAGCATAACCTTTCCTAAGATGTATTATCGGAGGTAAGGAAAAGCACCAGGCTTGAAGCCTTGGTAACCGGAGGATTTGGAAATTGGAGTTACAGAACTAAGCCTATAACTATGTCACTAAACCAAAGAGCCCACTAAATATGATTAAGGGAGAGAAGAAAGTGAAAGATAAAGACAGAGAGAGAGAGAGGGGGGGGGGGGGGAGATAAATGCCTCTCACAACTCCAACATTGTGTCGCTTGGTGGTTAGAGTAGTGAAAAGATCATAACTCTAAAGAAAGTTGACTCAGGATGACCCCAACCCAAGTGACCGAGTGTAAGAGAATCAATGTCTCTTATAACTCTACTTCACTGTACGAGCTGGTGGTTAGAGTAACAATATGAGAGTTAGAGCCCTAGGGAACTATCTCAAGACGACCCCGAATCGAATGCTCAAGAAGTAAAGGAAAAAAAGTAAGAAAAAAGTAAAAGAATAATGAAATGAAAAAGATAACAAAATAAAGTGAATGAGGAGCTTAAAATACGATTTAGATAGGAAGAGAGTGTTTAAGGTAACAAATAATGGGATGAATGGGGTTAAGGAATGATGGACCCGCTTATGGTGCGTATACGGACTCACAAGGGTGGATAGAGTGTATAGGTGAGAGAAGGGCGGATAGGGGTATAGGTGAGAGAGGGGCGATCAGAAGTATGGGACGAGAGAGGGGAGGGTAGGGGTATAAGGCGAGTAAGGCAGATAGGGCGAATAGGGGTATAGGGCGAATAAGGCGAATACGAGTACATGGCGGATATGATGAGTAAAGCGGATGAGGTGGATAGGGGTATAGGGCGAGTAGGGCGGATAGGGAAGATAAGGTGAGTAGGGTGGATAGGGAGAGAAGGGCGGATAGGGCGAGTAGGGCAGATAGGTGGATACGGCGAGTAGGACGAGTAGGGCAGATAGATCGAATAAGGGGATAAGGTGAGTAGGGCGGATAGGGGTGAGAGAGATGAGGGTGAGAGCAGAGAGTAAGAGGGTGAGAGAAGGGAGTGGGAGAGGGGCAGACCCGCCTACGGCATGGGTCTGTGTCCTGAGCGAGAGAGAGAGAGGGAGTAAAGGAGAGAGAGGAGAGAAGAGAGGGAAGGGAGTGTCGGGCCCACCTTAGGTGCGGGTCCAAGTACGAGAGAGATAGGGAGAGAGAGAAAAAAAGAGTGGGGGAGGATGAGGGCTCGGACCCGCCTTGGGTCCGAGCAAGGCAGGGGAGAGAGAGAGAGAGAGAGAATGAATGAGAGAAGGAAGAGAGAAATAGAGAGAGAAAAGAAAGAAGAAGAGAGACAAAGGGAGAAAGAAGAGAGAGAGAAAGAAAGAAAGAAGAGAAAGAAGAGAGAGGAGAGAGAGTAGATCTACAACGAGTTTGAGCCTAGGTGCACATTTGTCGGTCCCTTTGTATGCACATGAGAGAGAGAGGTTTAGGCTTGGTGGGTCAAGACTTGGGTCTAGGGATCTAGGTACCTAATTTAGATGGGTTGGATTAAGGTATATGAACTAAGGTGTATAGGATAAGCTAAGGTGTATGGTGCACTATGGTGTGTGGTGTAGGCTAACTAAGGTAAGGTGTTGGGTATATGGAATAAGATTGGAAGCTAGAGATTCTAAGGTATATGGAAGCTGGGAGTTCTAAGGAGTATGGGACTAGGAGTTGGGAATCCTAAAGGAGTTGGAACTTTAAGGTTCTAAGGAGTGTAGGGTTCTAGGCGTATTTTCTCTCTCTAAGAAATGTTTCTCTCTCCTCTCATCTTGGGTCTTGAACTTGAAAGCAAAGTAAAAGTACAAGCAAGAACTAAGAATTCAAAAATTTGATTCCAAATGTTCAAACATTCAAGAGTCTGCGAGTTATTACAAATGACTTGAGTTCCTTATATTGAACAACCACAAAATAAGGTAGAATACTCAAAAACACCCAAAATTGTCAAAAAAATACATATTTTATGAATCGATGCTTGAACTATTGTGTACGTTTTGATACCCCTTTGATCGTCTTAAAATGGATTTTTAAGGAACAACCCAAAATCCGTCCAAGTCCATAGACTTTGTGATTCTTCAATCACTAATCTGAAATGATCTATGACATTCCAAGCCTTCATTTTGATAATAAATTGAAGAGATACTATCACAATCATTTTGTAATAAATTTCGTCCATTTTGGTCTCTGTTTGAGCACGTTCCAAATTTGGGATGTTGCCCGAAAATGAGATTCTGATGACTAGAAATGTATGCCATTTTCGACCTTAAAATTCATTTCATCCAGCCTTCGATCATTCACAAAAACTATATCAAATTATAGCTCTTCGAAGCACGATCGCAACGAACCCATACTTGTGACGATCTGACATCGGGACCTTGAGCTATGACCTCTCAAAGAATTTGATGTTCTTTTTTATAAAATCTGGATTTTCATGTTTCGAGTCCATCTTCTCTTTAGAAATTCTCTCGTTTCGGGTCACGCCATGATGAGTGTCATATGTCAAAACGAGAGGATCATCGAGATCATGCTCGTGCCCGAATTTGAGTTTAATTTGACTCAAAACGAGCAAATTATGGGCATTTGAAAATCATCAAGAACTGAAAAAACATAGTTTCCATAGAAACTGGTTCATCGAGATTGCACCACAATAGTGTAAAACCTACCATTTTATGGTAAGTTAGGCTCAAAATGGTCACCGAGGGTTCGAGTGAGCCAAAATTTAGTACCTAGGGATTTTCAACATTCTGGATCCAATGGAGGTGGTATGATACTGTTTTGAGATTCAGAAAATAGGGCTATAGTTATAGGGTATATTTTCAGCTTGATAGGAACTGGATTTGAAAACCAAGTTTCGTCCATATCATATCAAAACTTGCCAGAATGCAACAAAACTTCACGGGTGTCCTTAGGGTATCCAAAACTACCCTCTCATACAATTTAAAGCTAGGCTAACACTTCTTCAAAGGTCAACCAATTTTAGGCTTATTGCTATTGTGTTCCCGTGGTCTGGCGGCGTCTTGGGCACTGGCGGGACCAGGTTACTACCGGCTCTCTCCTTTTTCTCCCCGGAGATACATGTACATCAAAAATGACGTATAAAAATTATGACTCAAGCCATCTCAACCATCTACTCAAATGTGATAGTTGAGATCAGGGGTCACATATAAAGCTTCCTCTTTAAAATATCAGTTTTTGCTTTGTTGAAAGTAATTTGCTGAAAATAATTTATTTATAGCCACTAATAGTTGAAAATCACGTCAAAAAATTAAGTAATATTATAAATAATATAAGATACGTATAAAATAACTAACAAAATAATATCATTCAAAATATATTAGAGAAATTATCAGAAACATACCTTAATTTTCGCCTAATTGGAAAAAAAACTTTCAACTTTCATAAACTTCGTCCACACCTTTTTTCTTTAATTTTTGTTTTTTTTTATATAAAAATAGCTTTCACGGCAGTAATATTACCATAATGACTATCGCATTACATTACTTAAAGTACAGCAATGATAGAACCTTCAACGGTAATACGACTACTGTGAATGCTATTTGTAATAAAAAATACTAACATTGAGAAAAAATAGCGTGGACGAGATTTTGTGGTTTTCTTTTTCAATTAGACAAAAATTAAAATATATTTCTGATAATTTTCCAATACATTAATTTCATATATGATAATCTATACCTGATAAAATTATGTCATTCAAAAAGATCTGTTTTGTATACTTTTACTCCAAAATAATGTTACAACCCAACAAAAGTCAATCGTAAGGAAACGGAGGGAAGCACATGATTCAATCAAGAGACAAAAAAGAGAAAAAAAAATGAGAAGCGCTCTCTTGCATTCAAGAAGTTGAGATAACAGACGTGTGGTCACCAGCACAAGGAACATGGCATTCAACTTTAATGTATTTACACTCTCTATCTCTCTCTGATTCATGAAGTAATTTTCCTTATAAAAATGCCTTCCTCTCTCACATTAAATATTGGTTGATAATTTTTTGTCAGAGATCCATGTGAAATGTTGTGTGTTTAATAAAATATGTCTCTCTCTTTTTCGAATGTTTATAATCAAATATGCGTCTCTTTCTAATAATGCAGTTCACAATTATTTGCTGACACACAAAGTAGAATGAAGAGATAGAGAGAGAGAAGAAGAAGAAATCCGGTGGAAAGATACAAGGGCCCCATTTGAGTTAAAGAAATGGGTTTCTTTGTCGTCTATGAGAGAATGGAATTATGAAACCCTGAACATTCAGCAAAAGCTAGAAAACATAACAGAAGGAAATAGCTGTTATTAATGAAGAAACAAACGGGGGATGATTTGTCGTGGCCTTAGGACTTGTGATGTGACTTTTCGTTTGCTTAAGATGAGGGAGCTTCAAGTTTGTCGATCTGCCCCACTCTATGTACTTTTGAATTATTGTTCGAAAAATGTTACCGTTAATCGTTGGGTTAGATCGTTACTCGATCGGTTTAAGCAATTAAAGTGATCAACAGGTATTTTAAAAAAAAAAAAAATTAAAATATATTTAAATTCTCAATATTAAGGAATTTGATTTGTAATGTATTTTGAAATATTCTTTATATTATTGTGCAGATTAAAAATTGTTTTGGTCCTTAATACTCACTTTTATATTTTTCCATCATTTTTTTAAAATTTTAAAAATAGCTATTGGAAAATATAAAATGGATTAAAATTTATTTTTTCATTAATTTTCAACTTTATTTGAATGTGTTTTGTTTCAATCATTCTTTAAAGGGAAAAGTTTATACAGAGCCGATGCTCTAAACAATCAAATTTGAGCCTACCTCAAAACTTTTACTAGAAGAGGTTGTTTTGATGCTCAAATATCTTCAAATTGATTATGTCGACATCAAAATACATGGACATGAAAAAAAAATGGATTTCAAGTTTTGGAAATAGTGTATTTTGTAACGCATTTTTTTACCGTCAATTTTCAAGATTTTTAAGTGTTCATAGTTATGTCGATCTACACTATTTTTTAAGCTTTAAACTTTATAAATAAATATGAAAGTACTAGTTAAGGCTATCACAAAGATTTACAATATTGAAACCGCATTTTTCAATAGTATTTGAATTTAGGGTCTATTTTGATTGTTTAGAGCCTAGGAAATGCTTTTCATATTGTAGTAGATTTTTTTGTATTTTTTAAGACTTTTTGACCACCCAGGACTTACCCGGTTAGAGCGGTTGAATCGGCCAGTTTACTGGTTTGGCTGGTTAAATGGCTTCCATGCCCATATGCAGTTAACGGCTTGTTACACCTTAAGAATTTACAATACTGATATTCCTGAGATGTGACAGTCAAAACGAAGAATTTTAGATATCTACCATGCATTGAATCAAAATCAAAACCCCCTTTTAAGATTTTTTTTTTTTTTCCTCAAACCTATATAAACTCTGTTCATAACTAATATTAATATAAAGGTCTAAACATATATACATATCTTGGCAGGACAAATTTACAATGGTGAATTCTTACAAAGTAATAAAAGAAAGTTTAAATACAACTACAATATCTTCCAAAGTTGATCCTGAGGAACACTCAATATGAAACCACAGTTATCTTGAAAAAATGTTTACCATAGTTTGATGAGTTTGGCTACTCAGTAAGTGATCATCATAATCCTAAAAATAATCATGGTTGAAAGATATCAATATTTTCAAAAAGGATCTATTAACAGAAATGCATCAACAGTTTCACTTTCAAAAAAGCATAATTAAGTATAATTCGAATAATTGAAATGCATATAACATTTTAACTGTAGTGCATAATTCAAAGAATTTCACAAATTACCCTACTGGCGTCCCAAGTAGGTCACCTATATACCCCATCAGGGTCCACTTAATCCCTATCGACGTCCCAGATAGGTTCACTTAATCCCTGCATGTCCACTTATACTTCATCGGCATACAGGATGAGTCCACTTAAACCCTACCGGCGTATCGGATAGGTCCACTTATACCTCACCGGCAAACCGAATGAGTCCACTTGCATACTTAAAGTATTTCTAAATCTCTTTAAACATTCGAAAGCAGCAATATCATGTACTCAACATATCACTGAAATTATTAATATGAATTTCACTAAAACCATTAATAACAGTCACTTTCAATAACATTTCAAAAATAACCAGTCAAATATTTTGGGCTCAAATTTAGAAAGGTAGCAGTTCGTAAAGACATTCTAGCATAATTTCCAATCTAATATGTATAGAAAAACTCTTATAGAAATTCAAGAATACGGAATTATCACAATTTATGGGATGTCAATTCGCAAATAAACATTTCACAGACAATGCTATAATCAATTGCAAAAATATCAGTTTTCAAATAATAAGGCAGTCATTTACACATGAATTTTACAATGTTTAAATATTCAAAAACAGTAAAAAAAAATCTCACAACTTTACTAAAAGCAGAAATATCACATTTATTTCTAATAATTTTACAGTATCTAAAATTTTCTAACAATAGACAAAAAAAATAAATAAATTTATTTTTAAGAATTTACAACATTTAAAATTTCTAACATAGATAAAATATCACACTTTTATTAAAAGACTATTTTTCAAAATAATGAGGTCGCTTGCGCATAAAATTTATTGCGCCTAAAATTCATGATAATAAGCAAAAGTAATTATTTCATTTCATTTTTAAAAAGAACGGATTATTTTTCAAGATAATGAAGTCACTTACCTAAGATATTTGAGAGGTAGCTTCCGATAAAAATTCGGCTTAAGAGAGAAAGAGCTAACTGTGTTTCAATTAGAGAGATAAAGATCTCAAAAATTTTCTAGGGTGGGAGTCTTCACCTTTCCTATTTAAATTCTTAAGATACCTTATTATATTATTTTATTAAGTTACACCTCGTACATGAGGTGTAACAATTTTATTACACATGAAACGTTTAAAGCCCACGTCTACTAAAGGACATGGTAATGAAAGGAAAAAAGTTAACAAAGTGGTGATGGTCCTTAAGAACCATAATACTTATATGAACCATCACACTATAAGAATTATTTAATTATTTATATTTATTATATATATATATATATATATATATGAAAGTTTAGGATTGTTACATTCTTCTCATCTTAAGGAAATTTAATCCTCTAAATTTGTGTACCTGATTACTGAAAAAGATAGAGATATCTTTCTCTGATAGCGTCTTCTCATTTCCAAGTCGACTCCTCTCTTGAATGGTACTGCCATAATATACGGATCAAAAGAATCTCCTTGTTGTGCAACACTTGTACCCTTCTATCCAGTATCAAAATTGGCTGCTCAATGAAAGATAGGTCCTTGTTGATCGATAAAGGTTCATATTTCAAGATATGGGATAGGTCGGGCTGATATTTTCGTAGTGATGATACATGGAAGACATTATAGACGTTTGCCAATTTGGCTGGTAAGGCAAGTCTATAAGCGATACTTCTTATTCTTTCCAGGATTTCCAATGGTCCGATGTAATGTGGGCTCAACTTTCCTTTCTTGCTGAATCTCATAATGCCTTTTAATGGTGAGATTTTAGGAAAACTCGATCACCTTCCTCAAATTCAATATCTCCCCGTCGGTTATCGGTATAACTCTTTTGCTGACTCTGAGCTGTCCTGAGCCTTTCTCAAATTAATGTTATCTTATATGTGGTTACCTGGACAATTTCTAACCCCAAACGTTTTCTTTCACCAACCTCGTCCCAACAGATGGGTGACCTGCATTTCCTTCCATACAGGGCTTCATATGGTGCCATCTGAATACTGGCTTGAAAGCTATTATTATAAGCAAACTCAATTAGGGGTAAATGGTCATCCCAGCTTCTTGTAAAGTCAATGACACAGGCCCTCAGCATATCTTCCAAAGTTTGGATGGTCCTCTCCGATTGTCCATCAGTTTGGGGGTAAAAGGCAGTGCTAAAGGTGAGTCTCGTCCCCATGGCTGACTGTAGCCTAGCCTAAAATTTAGAAGTAAACCGAGAGTATCTCTGTCCGATACAATACTAACCGCAACTCCATGCAACCGCACTATTTCCTTAATGTACAACTGGGCCAGTCGATCCAAAGTGTACGTCGTGCGAATCGGCAGAAAGTGGGCAGCTTTGGTCAGCTTTGTTATGGGCAAGCCAGAGACAAAATCCATAGAGATGTGCTCCCACTTCCACTTTGGCACGGGTAAAGGCTACAGCAACCCAACGGGCCTTTGATGCTCAGTTTTTACTTGCTGCCATGTTAGGCACTTAGACACAAATAGTGCTACCTCTTTTTTCATATTATTCCACCAAAAGGTTTTCTTCAAGTCCTGATATATTTTAATACTTTCGGGATGTATTGTATAACGAGAGTGATGTGCTTCTTCCAAGATAGCTTTCTTCACACTCTCATCATTCGGGACACAAACATGACCTTTGAATCTTAGCAAATCCTCACTACATATAGAGAATTCTTATCTCTTTTCCATCTTCACCTCTTCAACAATTGTTATAAGCTGAGGGTCTTTCTTTTGTACCGATCGAATCTGTTGGATTAATTGGGGTTCTGCCTTAATATTGGCAATCATACTTACCACACCATTAATGGACGGAGCCGGATGCCAATCCACTATTTCTTCTAACAATCTCATTTCTTGGATCATTAGATGACTTAAGACTCCCGTAGATTTTCTACTTAGAGCGTCGGCCACAACGCAAGCTTTTTCTGAATGTTAATGGATTGTACAATCATAATCTTTTAAGAAATACATCCATCTTATCTGTCGCATATTTAAATCCTTCTGAGAGAAGAGGTATTTCAAGCTCTTATGATCCGTGTATATTCACCATATAGATAATGCCTCCACATTTTCGAAGTGAATACTAGTGCAGCCAGCTCCAAGTCATGAATTGGATATTTTTTCTCATATTCTTTTAACGGTCTGGATGCATATGCCACTCCTTTCACACATTACATTAATACACAGCCCAAACCTTTAAGTGAAGCATCACTATAAATCACAAATCCCCCACTCCCCTCAGAAATAGTTAAAATAGGTGTTGAAGTTAATCGAACTTTTAGTTCTTGAAAACTCTCCTCACATTCACTTTTCCACTCAAATTTGATAGTTTTCTGTGTCAATGGGGTTGCAATTCGAGAAAATCCTTCTACAAATTTTCTGTAATATTCTGTCAATCCCAAAAAGCTTCGAACTTCAGTCACATTACTTGGTTGTTTCTAATTAACAACGGCTTCAACCTTTGAAGGATCAACTGATAGACCTTCCTTTGATATGACATATTCTAAAAATGTCACTTGTTCAAGCCAAAATTCGTATTTACTAAGTTTGGCATACAATTTCTTTTCTCTTAATATTTGCAATACCATTCTTACATGCTGCTCATGTTTCTTCTAATTCTTTGAATAAATTAAAATATCATTGATGAATACCACAATAAATTTATCCAAAAAGGGCTTAAAGACTATATTCATCAAATCCATAAATGCAGTTGGTGCATTGGTTAATCCAAAAGGCATGACTAAAAATTCATAATGGCCATACCTTGTTCCGAAAGCTGTCTTGGGAACATCTTCACTTTTAATCTTAAGCTGATGGTATCCAGATCTAAGATCAATTTTTTAAAACACTTGTGATCCTTGTAATTGATTAAATAAATCACCAATTCTAGGTTCAACTGTCTATACTAGATACATAATCTCATGGTCCCATCTTTCTTTTTAACAAACAACACCGGAGCACCCCAAGGTGACCCGCTAGGCCTGATAAAACCTTTATCTAATAATTCTTTCAATTGTTGTTTAAGTTCTTTAAGTTCTGTAGGTGTCATTCTGTAAGGTGCCTTAGAAATTGGGGCTACCCCTGGCAATAATTCAATAGAGAATTCAATTTCCCTGTCAGGCGGTAATCCTGACAATTCTTCGTAGAAAATGTCAGAAAATTCTCGGATAACCGAAGTGGTATCCAAATTTATCTCTTCCTGCCTATCTTCTTTGATATAGGCAAGAAAGCCTTGACACCCTTTTCGAAGGAGGCGATTAGCTCGAATACAGAAGATTAAATATGATGGGGAGTCTTCTTTGATACCATTGAAGTAAACTACTGGTTAATCCGAAATACTAAAGGTAACCATTTTCTTGTAATAATCAATACTTGCATGGTATGCAGAAAGCCAATCCATGCCTAAGATTACATCAAAATCTTGAATTTCTAGGAGTATTAATCAACCAACAGTTCATTTTCTTCTATCTTCATTACACAAGATTTGTATACTATGTTGGTGTCACTTGAATTTCCCATCGGTGTGGCTACATCTAGAATGTATTTTAATTGTTCTAGTTCTACCTTTAAGTGGCATGCAAAGTGTGGTGACACAGATGAATGGGTAGATCCAGGATCAATCAAAACATGAACTACTTTTTGGAAGATAATAAGAGTACCTTGGATCACTGATTTTGAGGCCTGAGAATCTTGCTGGGTGATCGCAAATACTCTTCCCTTCATCTGAGGCTTTTGAGCTATCTCTCCCTGCTTTGGAAGCTGTTGCATCTGTAAGCTAAGACATTCTCTAATTTGGTGCCCCAATTTTTCACATTTAAAACAGGCTCCAGTATTCCAATAACAATGGCTCGATCCATACTTTTTCCCACATTTTTTGGATGGTTCTATTGGGCTTTGAAGTGGTAAGGGCCTAAGCTTTTTGTTTGCCCTTTCAAATTGTTGTCGATTAGATAATGTGGGTCTAACCTGACTTTTCTAATTTTTCACCTTTTGGTAATCTTCGCAATCTTTTTCGACAATTTAGGCTCGATCCACTATTTCAGCATAAGTTCTCAATTTTAAGACTGATATTCTACTTTTAATAGCTGGTCTGAGACCCCTTTCAAATTTTTTCACCTTTCTTGCCTCATTGTTAATCATATGTGGTGCAAACATAGCCAATTCAGTAAATTTGGCCTCGTACTGTGCTATTGTCCAGTTTCTTTGGATTAATTCCAGAAATTTCATTTCTTTTTTGTCCCGAATAAAATATGAGAAATACTTTTCATTAAATGCCTCTATAAAACTTCCCTAGTCAAGGGTTTATTTTCTTTGACCAATACTCCTTTTGCCATTCACCACCAATGTTGTGCTTCACCTTCTAACATAAAAACTGTCAAGGCCACCTTCTTATCATCAGGACATTCTACTATTTCGAATATTTTCTCCAATTGCATAATCCATCCCTCGGCTTCCAGTGGGTTTACAGCACCCTTAAAAGAAGGTGGGTTCAATTTTTTAAATTGTTCAATATTACTCCCTTTATTTCTCGTAACTGTCTGTCTTGGTGAATTGTTGTTTTCCATCTGATGTTGCAATAGAGCAACCATATTTTTCAAGGCTTTGTGAATTCCTTCCATATTAGCATCAGCTATTCTGGATCTTGACTGCGTCTCAGTCTGTACACGTAATAAAAGTGATTTTAAGTACCTTCTTTTTAAATTTCTTAAGAATCTTAAACCGATTGCTCCGATACCATATTTTGTCACACCTCAAGAATTTACAATACTGATATTCCTGAGATGTGACAGTCAAAACAAAGCAATTTTAGACTCTACTCATAACTAATATTAACATTAAGGTCTAAACATAAATACATATCTTGGCAGGACAAATTTACAGTGGCGAATTCTTACAAAGTAATAAAAGAAAGTTTAAGCACAACTACAATATCTTCTAAAGTTGATCCTGACGAGCACTCAATATGAAACCACAGTTATCCTGAAAAAATGTTTACCAAAGTTTGATGAGTTTGGCTACTCAGTAAGTGATCATCATAATCCTAAAAATAATCATGGTTGAAAGATATCAATATTTTCAAAAAGGAGATCTATTAAAAGAAATGCATCAACAGTTTCACTTTCAAAAATGCATAATTAAGTATAATCCGAATAATTGAAATGCATATAACATTTTAACTGTAGTGCATAATTCAAAGGATTTCACAAATTACCCTACTAACGTCCCAAGTAGGTCACCTATATACCCCATCAGCGTCCTGATGGGTCTACTTAATCCCTATCGACGTCTCAGATAAGTCCACTTAATCCCTGCAGGTCCACTTATACCTCAACAGCGTATCGAATGAGTCCACTTAATTCCTCCGGCGTACCGGATTGGTCCACTTATACTTCACCGGCGAACCGAATGAGTCCACTTGCATACTTAAAGTATTTCTAAATCTCTTTAAACATTCGAAAGCAGCAATATCATGTACTCAACATATCACTGAAATTATTAATATGAATTTCACTAAAACCATTAATAACAGTCACTTTCAATAACATTTCAAAAATAACCAGTCAAATATTTTGGGCTCAAATTTAGAAAGGTAGCAGTTCGTAAAGACCTTCTAGCATAATTTCCAATCTAATATGTATAGAAAAACTCTTATAGAAATTCAAGAATACAGAATTATCACAATTTATGGGATGTCAATTCGCAAATAAACATTTCACAGACAATGCTATAATCAATTGCAAAAATATCAATTTTCAAATAATAAGGCAGTCATTTACACATGAATTTTACAATGTCTAAATATTCAAAAACAGTAGAAAGAAATCTTACAATTTTACTAAAAGCAGAAATATCACATTTATTTCTAATAATTTTGCGGTATCTAAAATTTTCTAACAATAGACAAGAAAAATAAATAAATTTATTTCTAAGAATTTACAACATTTAAAATTTCTAACATAGATAAAATATCACACTTTTATTAAAAGACTATTTTTCAAAATAATGAGGTCGCTTGCGCATAAAATTTATCGCGCCTAAAATTCATGATAGTAAGCAGAAGTAATTATTTCATTTCATTTTTAAAAAGAACGGATTATTTTTCAAGATAATGAAGTCACTTACTTAAAATATTTGAGAGGGAGTTTCCGATAAAAATTCGGCTAAAGAGAGAAAGAGCTCACTGCGTTTCGACTAGAGAGAGAAAGATCTCAAAAATTTTCTAGGGTGGGAGTCTTCACCTCTCCTATTTAAATTCTTAAGATACCTTATTATATTATTTTATTAAGTTACACCTCATACATGAGGTGTAACAATTATATTACACATGAAACGTTTAAAGCCCACATCCACTAAAGGACGTTGTAATGACAGGAAAAAAGTTAACAAAGTGGTGATGGTCCTTAAGGACCATAATACTTATATGGACCATCACACTATAAGAATTATTTATTTATTTATATATATATATATATATTATTATTATTATTGAAAGTTTAGGATTGTTACACGGTTCAGATTCGATTTTACGAACACTGCTTTGAATGGATCACAACTCTCGTATCTTGTCTATATCATAATGCTCTTGTGGTCCTTTTTTGGGCCCATTTAAGAGAGGGGTGTAGTTTGCATATGGATGCATCCGTAGGTGTAGAGGTAAGGTGAACCTTCAAATTTTATTATGGTATATAATTTTGACATAAAATGCTCTTAGGATTATCTCAAAATCCATTTTTATATCTAATTATAAAATTTTAAATTTCAAAAATGGTTAAAATCAAGTAGATCTATAAACATATGAATATTTTAAAAGTGGACAGTGTAGATAATATGACATAAAAGGCATTATTTCTGAGACTTAAAATCTTTTTATTTTCATAGTCATACATTTTGATGTCGAGATGATCAATCAAAAGGTCTTTCAAAATATTATGTTTTACACTCGGATGTTGCAATGAGGGCTGGCAACAGGCCGGGCCTACACAGGGCCGGCCCTAGGCCAGGCCCAGCTCTAATCCCCATGGGGTCGGCCAAGGCCTGGGCCAGGCCCAGATCTAATCCCCATGGGGTTGGCCTAGGCCCAGTCCGGCCCTACCCGAGCCCTATGGGGGCAGGCCATGGCAAGATAAAAAAGAAAATAAATCAAGAAAAAGTAAAGAAAAATAGCGCCATTTTGTTGTCCAGGCCATAGTATCTAAGGGCAGGGCAAGGCTAGGCTAGGCCACCTGGTCCATTGCCATCCCTAGTTGCAATATTCTTCTAACGATTTTAGATATAGGTTAATTCCTTTGTGAACTTTTATTTCACATTAGATAAGAAGTCTCCTATATTTCAAATTTATTGAAGGGTCATTTGAAGTTTTTGTTTTTATTTTATTTGAATGATGTTCATTTGAAGTTTTTGTTGTCATTGAAGTTTCAAGGGTATTGCTATATGAAAAATTGTTTGATCACGGCTGGACTGCATTTCTACGTATGTGGTGAAGAAAGGGTAAAGCATCCATGTTCCATCTAAAAACAATAGAAATTAACGGTCCATATGTTTTTTTTAACTAGAATTATTATTTTTAATTTTTAAAATTTATTTAGTTTTTCATATTCATGATCTCCATGTTAGAGATTTTATGTCCTTAAAAATTAAGTCTTAAAATCCATCTCAAAAATAGATTTATTAAGAGGCCCGCATTTCTACATATTGCGGGCTTGGTCGCATAGAAACCTATTCCTTAAAAAAGTTACAATTTTAGTTTATGTAATGTTAAGATATTAACTTACTGGAATTTACCAAAATAATTTCTATTCAAATAAGTATTGATCTATAGGCCCTTACCATTTTAGAAGAAGGTATTGATCTCCCTTAACAAGGATAAAGACCTTTACTTAGGCCCTTACCATTTTAGAAGAAGGTATTGATCTTCCTTAACATGGATAAAGACCTTTACTTTTCTCGTTCTCTCGAATGTTTACAACAAATTTTTTTTTTTTCTTTTGCCAGTTGATAGGATATGAACAAAATTCAAGGAAAGGAAATTTATCAAAATGTACCTAAACAATTAACTATAAAAAAATTTACTTATTTATTTTGATTAAATTGTAAAATCATATTGAAATACACATGATCATAAGTTGGAATATTTAAAAATGGCTAAGATGTTAAATAATCGATAAATTGGGTGTATTTTGATAAACTCCCCTTTATAATGGGAATTTGGAAGCCTAAAAAATATATTTTTATCTTGAGAAACTTATTTGAGGGTTTTATCAATGAAGAAAAACCATCTAATAAAATGATTTTGAGCAACTCAAATACTCCATAAGGCCTTGAAATGAAATTTTGAAAGAACTTGTCTGTTATAAATGATAAGAAATGGTAGAGCATCTAGATCACTGTGGATCTCCAACTCACTTCTTATAATACACTTTTGATCTCCACCTCACCCTCTATAAAACGAAATCTCCATGCTGAAAAAGGAGAATCTTCACAACTTGATGGGCCCAGCCTTTGGTGGTGGAGGTCACATGGTTAGTATTAGGTACTTACTGATTTGGTAAGTTCTTATTTAGGCGTATATACTTGACAACATATCACACCATATATTTAAAAAAAAAAATTGAAACTAATTTTCTAAATTTCGGAGAGAGAATATTATTTTTTTAATATTTTAAATTTTTAAAATAGATGGCCCATCTTAAAATAATTGAAACTAACTGTCTAAATTTTTTTTAATAAAATTATTATTATTAATTTTAAAAATTTATTTATTTTTTCATATTCATGATCTTCATGTTAAAAATTACATACTCTTAAAAAAATCAGGTCCAAACTCAAAAATAGATATTTAAGAAATGATTTATTTCTTATAGAAACCGTGTCCAAAAAAGAAACGGCAAACCGATTCGTAGCACTAGGGACCAATATTGGCAGACGTCATACTCTCGAGAGAGAAACTTGGGTAGTTTTTACTCTTCATATTAAGTAATCCCCCATGAGCATACTGTATATTAACTCCTTCCCTTAGAAGACTTAGTTGGGAGGATTAGATCTGAAATTTTGAGATCCACCTAAGAATCACAATATTACTTTCTAAAAAGAATAGATTTTGAGTTCCTCAACAATTAAGTCTCACCCTTCTACATTTGGATGGTCTTTGTTCAATCTTAAGATGTTATTGTTTTTAGCCACACAGATATTTGAGTGCTTTTTTCTTTTTCTTTTGAGATTAGCTACCAGATTCAAATAATTGCATCCCCGTAATTTGGGGTTTTTAAAATACTCTTTATTTGGGTTTATCTGAGGGAGTAAATAGATAGTATGCTTTAAAATAAGCACGAATTGTTTGGCTTATAATAATAAATTGATAATGAAATGTATACAATGAGACTATTTAACTTTAATTCAAGGAAGACATAATTATCATTGACTGTTAGATTTGAAATCAAGTGGTTGAAAATGTGTTATTATTTGAACATAAAATCCAAAATAAAATTTTTTGAATAACGTTCATTTATTAGATTTCATAATTAATAGTTAAAAATAATTATGACCTCTTTATACAAAAAATAAATAATATCATAGCATACAATCCCAAAGGATAATATGGGAGAAAAGTATCGACGAGATCATATAAAAATATATTAAGGGTATTCGGAATAGTATTAGAGAAAATTTAAGGGGTATCTATAAGAAATATTATTATAACAATTAAGGTATTAAAATAGTGACCTAATGTGGAACCCAACGGGCCCTCACAGGTGCCAAACAGTGGAGATTCACCAGATGACTACCCTCGATCGTCAGATGACAAAGATATACTCAAGAGATAGTTGTGACTTGTGACCACAAATTGGGAGAGATGATACAGGCCATTTCGATATTTCTCCGAAAGCCAGGGGTGGAAAATATTTGGGCTTTAAAATTTTTATGAAAATGTCGTTATATTTTTATGAAATTTTCAAATTTGTTATTATTTAATGGTAAAGTTACCTATTTAAATAAATTTTTAATAAAAAAATAATGATTGTTTTGATAAATACACCCATCACAACCCTTTCTAACTTGAAACTTTGTATTTTGAGAGGTTGTTAACTCTAAACAAACCATATATATATATAAAAAAAAAAATTCTAAACAAACCATATATATATATAAAAAAAAAAATTCCCAATTTTAAAGGATTATTTTTTACACTTTTAAGGGTGAGAGAAAGAGCTTAGAGTTCATGGGGAGGAATAGAAAGGCCTTCCCCACGTAGTACAAGTGGGGATACAAAGGCCCTCTCGATAATGCATTAGAGTATTATTATAGAGAAAACGCATTCGCGGTCACTTCTGGTAAAGGTCATTACTAGTTTAGGCCCAACTAATGCAACATTGATTTTAGGGAAAATTATATGATATTCTCGGATCCGACCTTCTAAGCATCCTCCCAACACTTTAAGACCACGTCATTTACCCTAATTGTGTTTATTCCTGCACCATCTCATTTTTTTTTTTTTTTAAGATAAAAATACTCATGCTTTAAGCTAAAGACGAAAACTATAAATAATAATTATATTAAAAAAACATTTGGACGGTTAGTTACACTTCGTTTTTAGAATGACCCCTTATTTGCATCTATCTTTAAAATATGCATGTTTTATACCTCTCGACCGCATATTGTAGAAATATAGTCCAGCCCACATGAAATAAATTTCCTTAAGCTAATGTTCATCTCCCATCGTATTGCGTTTTTGCTTGTGTGCCATATTTCATGTGTTGGAGTAGCTTTATTTTTTCATTTGTCGCCACTCGAGCAAAAATTTGTTGGACCAGCTTTGAGGCCTCAAAGCGTTCTAGTTCGACACATTTTGTATCGGACTAGTTTCGGGGATCTAAGCGTATCGGTGTAGTTAAAATATTGCCGGAGCGGCTTCTAGGGTCCAAAATGTACCAATACGATAAAAAATGTGCTCAATTGGCTTTCGAGCCCTAAAAGAGAGTGAGTGGATAAGAAGAGAGGGAACATTTTACTCGGAGGATGGATGTAATAATAAATAATATTGAAATAAATTATGTAGTTTGTAATTTTGTTTTTTATATATATTTTTTTTAGGTAGGGGGCAAAAAAAAAAAATACCTATAAAATTGGCTCAAAAGGATATCTATAATTTACCCTTAATTTTACATCAGACCTCATAATCCATGCGCATAACGGAAAAGGACGTTTCCGTCCTCTAACAAAAAGGTCATGGTACCTCAAATCATTTCCCTCGCAAAATAACTTCTACAAAAACACGTAAAGCGTAATATCCATTGTCCCCTCACCACGTGGCGTTATCTTGTCAGCTAATAAAAAACCAGCGGCGAGGATCGAACGGTCCTTATCCTCTGCATGCATGATTGCTTGCGCCCACTGATACCAGCCGAGTCATAAGGATAACGGTCGTTAAAACGGCCGTAAAATGCGATATTTTGTCGTGAAAATTCGCCCTTTAAAGACAGGCCAATACGGTGGCTTCACGCAAAGTCCGCCTATAAAACCCAAGTACTTGGCCCTCTGTCTCTACAAATTTTCAAAAGCAAGAAACAAGGGGAGAGAGAGGGGGGGAATTAGGGTTTTTTGCAGGCTGTAAGGCGATCCATTTTGTGAGAGAGAGAGAAGCCATGGGGAGCTCCTTCAAAACCAGCTGTTTTGGAGTTGGAGCTCCTTTTAATGGCGTTTTTCTCGCTCTAGGGCTGGTTTCAATGACCCTCTGTTTTAGCGGGGCTTTCTCTGAGTTGACGAAATTTCAACAAGGTGCGAAACCAGATGGATCGCTAGACCTGCTCGTAGTTGGGGATTGGGGCCGAAAAGGAACTTATAACCAGTCTAAGGTGGCTGAACAGGTTCGTGATTGAGTTTTATGATCTTTTCTTTATGGTCTCTGGTTTTTCATCCAAAAACTGAGTTTCAAAGGGAATTTGGTGAATGGAGATTTGTTCATGCTTTTAAAGCGTAAAGTTTGAGCTTTAATGGATTGATTAGGAGTAGATTGAATGCTGAGGGTCTTCTGGAGCTTTTGTTCTGCAATTTTTCAATGGATATAGAGATTTGATCAATAAATTTGTACGATATTGGAGGATAGAGAAATTTTGATGCTTAGATATAGCTTCTTTTGCTTTTTTCCTTCATAGTGAAGATTCCTCTGTTACTTTAATGGTGTTTGAACTCAATTTTCGATTAAAGATTGAGCTCCTCTGCTCTTTCTTGACTAATTCTTGCTCGTTCCACCTAATAAATTTTATGCCCTAAACCTATTGTAAAAGGAAGCTTTTATCTCCATTACTTCTTTGGATTCCAATCCTCACTTCCAAATGAAGCAATGCTTTTTGGATTCCAATCCTCACTTCCAAATGAAGCAATGCTTTCACTTTCTTTCCGATTCTGCTTCCTCCTCGGCTTTTTATTTTTCATAGTTATCTTCCTCTGCTTTTGCTTTAAGACTCTCCTTTGATCACAGACTTTCCTATCAATTATCTGAAACTTTCCTGTCTTAAACCTCAACTGAAAAGCAACCTTCTACATTTTCTATCTTTTTATCATAAATAAACATATTATAATTCAAATTTTCAGAAACTACTGAGTCCTGAGGCGAAATTTTCATTAATTTTTTCAGCAGAGATATACGATAATACAGAGAGCCACAATTGTTTCAAACTGATCAGAGTTGTGATTTCGAGTTCATGACTTCATATTCTGATGAGTAATTGAATCCATGTTATTACAGATGGGGAGAATCGGCAATGAAATGGGCATAGACTTTGTGATTTCAACGGGTGACAATTTCTATGATAACGGTTTAACAGGCGTTGATGACCCCGCCTTTGAACAGTCTTTCACAAGCATCTACACTGCTCAGAGCCTTCAAAAACCCTGGTACACTGGTAAGTCTCTCTCTCTCTTTCAAAGTCATTTGAACTCGGCGAGTTTTTCGGATACCACCCGATTATCCCGAGTTTAACCCCTAAACCACGTCGAGTTCTCATGATTTTTCTATTCTCACTAACTAAACGTCTTAATCAATACAAGTAATGACCATTCTAACTCGGTCTTTTTTGGCGCCAATTTATTAATATTTTCTGCCGATTAAAACCTCCCGAGTAATTGCCAAGAAAGGAGACGATTTTGTCTAGAAACTACTATGCACTAAACACTAAGACGTGTCTACGTTAAACTTTGACATTTATAGAGAAAAAGGAACAAAAGCGATCGAAAGGGGTCGATTCATCTCTTCTATCAGATTTTGAATTCCACAGTAAATATGATTACATATAACCACATGGCTCGCTGTGATTGAATGATGAGTTTTTTTTCCTTAATACAAATTCAATACAAAAACATTAGGAAAAAAAAAATATTATATATATATATATATATATATAATTTTATTTTATTTTTTCTTTTCTTAAGATTTGATCGTGTGTGTTTTTTGGGTGCCCAGTGTTGGGTAACCATGATTACAGAGGAGATGTCTTGGCTCAGCTGAGCCCCGTTCTCAGGAAGCTCAACTCCAGGTGGCTTTGCATGAGGTCCTTTATCGTAGAAACAGGTAAATTTACAGTACAAAAAGCCCTACTTTTTTAATTAATCGGCTTTTTATCGTGAATTGTTCTCCATTTTTTTCTTTGATTCCCCGGTCTACCATTAATCCGCGTTATGTTCGGTTTGTACTCTATCATGTTCAATTAGTTGGCAATTTAAGCAGATAAATCGTCCATTTCTTCACTATTAATTGGCAATTACTCGCCGTTATGGTCGGCTGGCATTCTATCCTGCTCAATTAATCGGCAATTCCTCGCCGTTTGTACGGCTTTTCTTTGAAGTGGAAAATTACGTCACCCCAATTACGCGCCGATTATTCGGAGATACCAATGGGCCTTGTAACAGATGAGCATATTCTTGTAAAATATGCCCTCACAAAGGAATATCCGATCTTGAAATGGACGGCGTGGATTTCTTCATAGCTAAAGCAGTGTCGATCTCAGCTATCCATTGAAAAGTGCGTCATCAGAAGGCATATCCAGTGTATACGGATTCCATGCCGTCACACTGAATATATCTTACAAAGAAAAAAGGAATCGAAACTATGATAGCCACCTAAATCCCACCCAACAAGGTGAAAACTTATAAAGTTCATAATTTTTGAACATTATGATCAGGAAAGGTTAAAATAAAAGGGATGTGGTTTGTATAGAGCCTAGGCTCTAAACAATCAAAATTGGAGCTTACCTTCAAATAGTATTGAGAATTGTGGTTTCAATACTGAAAATTTTTGTGATAGCTTTAAAATATATTTTTATTTTTATTTATAAAGTTCAAAGTTTCAAAAATAGTGTAGATTGACAGCTCTATAAAAACTTGAAAATCTTGATGGTCCAAAAATGCATTACAAAATACACTATTTTCAAAACTTGAAATACATTTTTTTCTTATGTCTGTGGTTCTTGATGTCGAAATGATCACTTTGACGATATTTGGACATCAAAACAATCTCTTCTAGTAAAATTTTTGATGTAGGTTCTAATTTGATTGTTTAGATCTCGGCTCTATATAAATTTTTCCCTAAAAATTTTTTTAAAATAAAAACTATGAGATATGGAAAAAAGGGAAAAAGTAACACTTCATCCAACTCATTTAGAATTGTCGAAAACCTTTAAATCTAAAAAAAATATCTCAGTATCCCCTATTTTTAAGTTTTGTTTTTTTGATAAACTCAATGTTTCGAAAAATATCTTTTAACCCCTTAACCACTTTAAACTTATTTTTTAACTTAAACAAATGAAATTTAAAAATAGAAGGTATGAAGATACTTTTCCTTAAATCTATTATCTCAATTTGACCATTATGATTGTAAAAAATAGATAAAGATTTTGAACCTTTAAGATAGTGTATATCTGGAACATATTATCTAAACAGTCCATTTTCAAATGTTGATGGTATGCAAAATCAGTCCCATTTTTTTAGGGACAAAATTCATAACCGGCATTGTAAGTTAATTCTAAAACCATCGGAGAGATTTCCTGTGTCACCCGAGATTTCCAAGTGAGACTTTACCGACTTTTATTATTATTATTATTATTATTGATATGGTCAAGGCCTTATAGAAAATGTATTTTTTGGATTATTTTGAAATATTTTAGAACTTAGACCGTAACATCAGAATTATTTGTAATTTTATCTTTTATTATATCAGCAATACATAAAATATTAAAAATTTACTATTTATTTGTATTCAACTATTTTTACTTATTTGAATGAATTTTTATTTTGCAGAGACCGCCGATTTCTTTTTCGTGGACACAAACCCATTCGTGGATGAATACTGGGCCATCCCCAACGAGCACTCTTACGATTGGAGAGGCGTTATTCCAAGACACCGATATATCGAAACCCTCCTAAAGGTGAAATAAAGTTCCTCGATATCTCATATGGCCGCTGTTTAGAGTCAGTCGACCTAAAAAAAGGAAAAATATTAGAGGACCCAATCAAACTAGGGGAGCACCTTTGCATCATAGGGCTGGCAATGGACCCAGACCTGACCCAGGACCCGAGAGGTAGACTCTATCTAGGTTGGATTCCAGAATTGGCTTCGAGTCCAAGATGCATTATTTGGGTCCAGGTTTGGATTCGATCGGGTTTGGGTCCCACACTTTATTTCCAGGTCTGGGTCCGGGTCTCATATCATTTTTTTGATCTGGGTCCAGCCGAACCTAGACCCGGACCCAAACCCAAACCCAAACCCAAACTCAAACCCAACCCGACTCGACGCATTGCCACCCCTATCCTTGTTTAGTTATATGTCAATTTATTAAAATATTCTTGATTGTTTAGGATTCCTAATCCTGTCCAAGGGTAATTGAGGTATCTTTAAATTAATTTTTAGGAAAGCTACATATAACTGATGCATTGTGTACGAGATATATTAATGCTCCTAGCCCATATTTTCCATAGTAATCGTTGCCTCTATCCTTTGTTTTTTGGACAAAACAATCGTTGCGTCTCCATCCTTATTCAACGTATCCCTACCACATCAAGAAACAGAACATTTGAATGGTGGGAGCCACTTGCAAATTCTTGGAGACAGATGGTATCCTCCTTGTGGGGAAATATGTCATATATTGAATTGTAGGTCGTATGTTGAATGGTAAGTGCGAGCTACAAATTCTTGGAAAGTGATGGCTCCTCTATTTGGGCGAATAGGTTATTTGGACTTTGCAATCTTAATCAATCCAATCAAGGCGCACTTCCAAATTTTATTATAACTTGTAATTTTGATGAAAAAATTATTAGGATTATGTCAAAATGTATTTTCATATCTAAGTATAAAATTTTTAACTCCAAAAATGGTTAAAATCAAGTAGATTTATAAACATATGAAAACTTTAAAAATGAATGGTCTACATAATGTATTGAAAAATGTATTACTTATGGGATTCATATTCATACATCTCGATGTCGAGATGATCAATTAGATGTTTTTTAACCATTAAAACAACCTTTTTTGATATATTTTTGTGGTGCATCTATAATTCTACATTTTAAGGTCGCAACCTTATATACATTTTTTCTATCGGTTAAATCACTTTGAACGGAAAAAAAAGAAAAAAAAAGAAACTCAAGAAGTCAAGTCAATTAATTTGTCAATAAGTGGTTGCTTTAATGAAATCGTTTCACTTTTGTACCTTATCAAGCATTTTTTAAAAAAAAATTGCTCAAAATGTCCATGCTGAGTGTTTGGAACCCTATAGGAGTAGAGGCTTTTTTGATAATTTGGCCCGTGAGACATAAGCCAATTTATCACTTGTTTTATTTCCAATCAAACAAGTTCTATCCTATAGGAGTGGAGCCTTTTTTGATATGTTGAATGGTAGGTGCGAGCTACAAATTCTTGGAAAGTGATGGCTCCTCTCTGTGGGCGAATAGGTTATTTGGACTTTGCAATCTTAATCAAGACGCACCTTCAAATTTTATTATAACTTGTAATTTTGATGAAAAAAATCTTAGGATTATGTCAAAATGTATTTTTATAGTATAAAATTTTGAACTCCAAAAATGGTTAAAATCAAGTAGATTTATAAACATATGCAAACCTTCAAAATGAATGGTCTACATAATGTATTGAAAGATGCATTATTTTTGGGATTGAAAATCTTTTTTTATTTTCATATTCATACATCTCGATGTCGAGATGATCAATTAGATGTTTTTTAACCATTAAAACAACCTTTTTTGATATATTTTTTAGGTGCATCTATAATTCTAAATTTTAAAGTCGCAACCTTATATAAACTTTTTTTATCGGTTAAATCACTTTGAAACGGATAAAAAAAAAAAAAAAAACTCAAGAAGTCAAGTGAATTAATTTGTCAAGAAGTGGTTGCTTTAATGACATCATTTCACTTTTGTACCTTATCAAGCATTTTTTTAAAAAAAATTGCTCAAAATGTCCATGTTGAGTGTTTGGAACCCTGTAGGAGTAGAGGTTTTTTTGATAATTTGTGTGTCATTTTTTGGCACAAAATCTAAAATAAAATTTATCAAATATTGTGATACATTTTCAATCTTTTGAATTTCATATCAGTTAAAATTAATTGTGATCTCTTTGTATAAAAAAAATAAATAATCTAAATGATCTTATTTTGTTAACCTCAAAGCAAGTCAAGGTGTTTCACTTACTTTGTCCCTTGGGTCAAATAACAAATAATACCCGTACTTTTTAATTATTTACAAAATAGTCAGATGAGAATGTTTCAATGAATAAATATTTTAATAGTATTAAATTAGTTGATTTGACATAAACATATTTTAAGGTGGCATAACAATATATATCCTCATTTTCGGGGTTTATGACGAGTGCTGAGTCTTTTTCCTGTGTTAGCGTAACGACGGTGAGGTCATGATCTAACGGTACGCTTTTTGTCAGCATGTCGACGTCGCACTACGTGAGTCGTCAGCCAAGTGGAAGATCGTGGTTGGGCATCACCCGATAAGGAGCGTAGGCCACCACGGTAACACCGTGGAGCTTGACCAGCTCCTCCTCCCAATCCTCGAGGTAATATCAAAGTTTCGATTGACAGGATTAAATTATTTTATATAAATTTATCAAATTATTTACGAAAGGCGAAATATTGAACTCCTAATTTATAGATTTAATTTCAAAATACCTATACTAAAAAACACGTAGATTAAATTGCTAGCTTTCTATACTTCCACTAATGTATGGTAGCCGTATAGTTCTCCTTAACCATCACATTTGAATAGCTGAGATCAATGGTTTAAAAATCGGATCGGTGATCCGGATCGTCGATTCGCTGAATCGGTTGGATTAAAGCTTCAAAAAAATCCAAAAAAATTATTAAAATTCATTATAATTGTTGTTTTTTAATAATCCAATAAGAAATGAAGGTACTACATTATTAACTTTCATTTTTTTCATCAATTTGTGAATATTGAGATGCTCTTGTATAAACTTAAGTATTAAATTTGCATCACATTAAAGAAAAATCATAGAATTATCATGGATAAAATATATAATTATACATGGACTATAATAACTAAATCAATGAAAGAATGGCCATTAAAATCTCGTTTTGACGAAAAACCCTAATCCGTTAAAAAACCCAAATTATTACAGCCTAAGTAACTATAATCTAAAATTATTACAGCCTAACTAATTATAATATTATATACTGAAATTATAATTATTAGTTTATATTTTATAATTATTTTATTAGACAAATAATAACAAATTAAAAATATTTTATAATATTATCTAATTTAAAATGTATTATTGACAACGGTAAGAAAAATAATACATTACATGATTTATAATGTAAAATTTAATAAATAAAATAAAATATTTGGTTATCAATGTAAAAATTAATAGAATGCGTACAAATTTTGGAAATAACACTTCAATTTTTCAAAAATTTATTTTTTTAGGTTTCTATAATAAATTTAGTGAAAGAGATTGATAGTAGAAAGATGGAGATTTCAAATAGAATAAACTTTTTATTTTTTAATTTTTTATGCCTTTCATATTATTTACAAAAATAATTATACCACTATATACAACAAAAATTAACTGCTATACAAAAAATTAACTTTTTTATTTTTCATTTTTTTATGCTTTTTATATTATTTGCAAACATATTTATACCACTATATACAAAAAAAACTACTATACAACTAAAGTGCAACATCAAGTAACAAAGGTCATAACCATCCCGCTGTCTCGCCACATGTGATTATAAATTGTTGATTAATAGAATATATTTACATTCCGTTTTTATTTAATGATGTTTGGGAATTATCCCATATCGAGAGATGGGTATTCAACTTTGGTATATAAATATCTATGTAATATGAATTAAGGTATTCGCGTGGAAACATTGGGGCAACCTCACACGTGATTTTGTCGCACGTGTCTGCTTGTTGCACGTGTCGGAGTGGTGACGGCGGTTCCCGTTTTATGTGTGGAACCGGCTCGTTCTGTGGCGATTCCCGTATTCGACTCGGCATTTGTGAAAACCCTGGCTGAGATGGATCCGATTACAATGTCATGTCTCTGCTTTGTTTTATTTTTAATTGGTTTTTACAAAACATTTTGACACCAAATTTTAGACGTCCACTTCCCTCTTAAACTCATACCTGCAAAAAATTATAAAAAACATATTCTCGATAAAATAAAATGAGCAAAATATTATTTTAATTTATTAAAAATATTTTTTTGTATTTTTTAAGTGTGCCCCATTAAGATATGCCACATACCAACTTTCACATTCATATAATTTATAGAATAAAAACAAAAAATAAAATACTTTGAGACATCAAATCTAGATCAAACGATCAATAGCTTATTTGATCTAAATTGGGTAGCTGGATAAAGGAAATAAAAAACTTCTATTACCTTTTCCAATTGTTAAATACGTCATCTCTTTTACTGATACCTTGGCAATTTTTAGTTATTGTATTTTAATATCACATGACTGTAAACCCCAAGCAACCTCTTTCCTCCTCCCAAACACCTCCTCTTCTTCCTTCTCTCTTATCTGCTTTGAAATGAATGTTGACGTCTTAGCTGTTTAAATAAATGCCAAATACTAGATGTCTAAGATTTATTTTTTGCTGCTACAATACTCGGCCGTATTCAGATCGGGCATGGGCCGAGTACTTGGCACGCGTCTTGGTTCCGAAAACTAAATCAAACTGAGCAAATCAGAATCAGACCTTAGTATTTCATGGCCCAGTACGATTTTCCAATCACCTTCTCTCCTCAAGGGAGAGATTGTGACCCAAAGAAAATTGGGTCTATTTGAAGAGTATGGTGTGAAAGAACTCTTCTAGACTTCTGCCCTTTTGTCTTTCTGAACTTTACTATGCACTTGTCTCTTCATGTGATTTTCTCTCCCCCAAAGTGTATATACGGCTAAAAGCGTATTTAATCATGGCAGGCTAACCACGTCGATCTCTACGTCAACGGCCATGACCATTGTCTCGAGCACATCAGCGGCATTACGAGGTAAATTTACATATGGACACACAAAAGAAAAAAAAGAATACAAAATAGGGTAATGTTGGGCAAAAATTATTTGGAAGGTTGATCGATATGTGTTTTTTTTTTTTGTCAAAATTGCCCTTTGGTCTACCGGTCGACCCACCTTTGTATAATTTTCACCTAAAATTGACCTATTTTATATTTTCTTTTTTTTGTACATGAACATAAATTAGTTTAAAAATAAACATAAACACCCAATAAATACCTGCATTTTTTAAAAATGACGGGGTCATCACATGCTCTTCCAAAATTCCCGTATCTTGTTTGGTGCCTTGGAATTCCTAGACTTCCCAAGCCACCCCAATAATTTAGGAACTTTCTATTGGAACCTAAATCTCCAACTACAAACTACATGGCCTTAGCAGTGACAATGAGCCAAGCCTGGGCAGGGCCAACCATGGCCTTGCCCTGCCTTGATCCTTCAATGGCCAAGCCAAATAATGAAAAAATATACATGTATATAAAAATATACATGTATATAAAAATATACATGCATATAAAAGACGAAGACATGAGGGCCTGGACAGGCTGAACCGGACCGGCCGTTTCTTGGCCCTAGCCGAGTCTTGATCAGACTAGCCCTTGAGCCATGGTTGCCCGGCCCTCGGACCATATTTTGTAGCACAAGCCCCAGTTTTAGGACACCCGTCCATGGCCATCCCTTAATGCCTTCAATCTGGTTAATTTTCAAAGTCAAACTAAATTAGGTTAAAAAACCAAGCTTGGATCTAATCTCTCAATTTTAAACCCAATCTTGTTTTGCATTATATTATTTTATTTTATTTTTTTTTAATCTTTTTTTTTTTCATTTTTCTTTTGCCCCCCCTTTTCAGCCCTATCCAATTCCTGACTAGTGGAGGGGGTTCAAAGGCTTGGAGAGGTATTGATGATAGTGCAAACAAGGACGGTCTCCGATTTTACTACGATGGGCAAGGGTTCATGTCCCTCAGCCTCACACCAGACAGGTGTGAATTCGTCTTTTATGACCTCAATGGCCAAGTCCTCCACAAATGGGAAATTTCGAAAGAGCTCCACTTTGCCAACTAAACCACCTCCTCTTCCTTGGCCCTGATCTTCTCCCTCCTTTTTAACGCTTCTGTAAAATATATTGGTGTAGGTAAATGGTTAGTTAGCTGATGTTGTTTTACGAAATTCAAGTGGGGAAAAAAGAAAAAACACAATTTACCCTTCTATAATAGGGAATGATTGCCCTTGTAACATATATTTGCAGTTAATTGAACTAAAGTCCTTGATTTTCTCTTGGAATTGACGTACCTCTTTCTCTCGAACAAGCATACTGTACACTTGTTCTTTTGGGTAAAAGGTGAGCCTTTTTTTTTTTTTTGGGGTCTAAAATTTTGGGATGCATTTGAGATTTATAAGATGATTAGTTTCAAAAATATCATCATCAAATCTTGTTTTCAACTAATTGGGTTGGTTACACGAATCCTTGTTCATCATTCTACTCTCTTAAAAGATATCCCCTGTCTTTTTTGACCTTTCTACTTGAATTCACTTAAACCGCTAACTTAAACCTCCTAAGAGGTATTGCGTTGTACATGGTTAGGCCACCTAAATCTGTTTTTTATCATCTCATCCTCAATAGGTGCCATACCTAAATTATTTTTAAAAAAAAAAACAAGAAGATTTCTTTAGCAGTTGGATATTTCCATAGTTGGCACTCATTCTAGAACATTAATTTCATAAGGCTTAACGTTTTTTTTTTTTTTTGTCCTTTTCAAATTAATCGCGTGTTGAAGAGGAAACATCCCTAATCTTAGGGTCTTTAATATTTTAGATTTCCTAGAGGGGGTAGATTATGTCCCCACCAAAAACATAACATCTTTTGAGCTCCCAAAAAAGAGAGAATAAAAGGTTAAATCTAAATGAACAAGTTCAGTAGTTTCCTATAGGATCATTACTCTTAACTTTAATAGTTTCTATCTCCGCGTACAATCCAAACTGGAAATATAGAAAGGGCAACAAGAATCAGCAACCATTATCATATGTATATTACAGCTTAGTGGCATTGAGAAAAAATAACATTCAAAAAAATAGAAATAATAAGTGATCAAAAAATCGTGCATCCGACTCGAAATCAGTAGAATCAAATCAGAACGGGGAGGCTCGCAATCTCAAGGTATAAAATAGTGAAATCTCCCGAGTCTCTCAGTTTTTCATCTTTTTAAATATTGTTAACTGTCTCTTTGTCTACACAGACCACACAATAACTATTTTTTTACAAACTAAAATAAAAAACAAAAAAGAACACTACCTGATGAAGTGAGTGATGTCTGACACATTAAAACACAAAAAGGGTATCACTTTTTCTCTCCAACTTATTTTCATAAAAATTATTTTGCCGACATGATAACAGTAACTGAAAAGCCTCACTTATAAAATATAGAAAAAGACCAAAAGGTCGATAATATCATATCTTTCTCCTCCTAATGTTAGGGTAACATAGATCAAGGCAATCGTGATAATTAGCACTGACGTATTAATTATTGACAGGGTGTTGCCTTTTTGCTTTTTTTTATTTTTTTTATTTTTATTTTTATTTTTTTTTATGGATAGGGTGGTTCCTTTTGTCACTTTTACCTCCTTTCTCTTATTATTATTATTATTATTATTGTTGTTATTATTTATAGACAGGGTATTTCTTTTCGCTACTTTTTTTTTTTTTCTATTGTTTTTATAAACAATTGTTTCATGCAAGCTAGACCGCATTTCTACAGTATGTGGTCTAGATGTATAAAGCATCCATCTTAAGGATATATACAAATAGGTGGTCCATCTAAAAATAATTGTAACTAATTGTCCAAATGTTTTTTTAATATAACTATTATTTCTAATTTTTTTTTTTTAATCATATTTATTCATGATCTCCATGTTAAAGATTATATAAACTCCAAAAATTACGATCAAATTATATTTTAAAAATATATTTATTGTAAAGCCCGTATTTCTACAATATGTAAGCGGGCCGCATGCTAACGACATCTTTTTTTTATAGGCAAGCTTTCTATGCTTCCCCTACATTATAGAAGTATCCAACCGTCCATTCTGAATGGAGGGCCAAGATTGCTCCAATCACAATGTCACGTCTTTACACTATTTTATTTTTAATTTTTTTTCTATAAACTATTTTGATACCACATTTTGCACATCCATTCCTCTATTAAACTTGCACTAGCGAAAAGTATAAAAAAAATATTTTCAATAAAATAAAATGATCAAAATACCCCTATAAATTTCAAGAGGTATTTTGGTCCTTATATTTTATCAAAAAATTGTTTTTAACATTTTTTATAGGTGCGCTCCAATGAGAATAATGCACGTACCAAATTTCATAGTCATATAATTTGTATAAAAATAAAATACTTTGATACATCGGATCTAAGATCAAATGATGAGTGGCTCTCTTGATCAAAATTGGACGGCTGGATGGTAGGGGGAGGATAAAACTTCTATGCTGTAGAAAAAACACAGAAACCTTTCCCTTTTTCTTATTACTATTTTTGTTCTTTTATGTTTTTCTTCTATTATTTGTGCGTTCAAGGCTTCAATAATGGAGGAGTGAGAAGGAACATAACCAGCAGCTTTACAATTTCCCCACAAGTGCGCAGTTAGAAGCTACCCATTTTTATTATTGTTTATATTACAACAACTTTACAATTTCCCGACAAGTGCGCCAGTTGGAAGCCACCCATTTTTATTATTGTTTATATTACAAAATTAGTTGGTGTCAATCCCATTATCTGCTTTAGAATCTTAGAAGAGAAACAATTAAAATGAAGGAAAATTAATCAAGATTCATAATAATGTAGGAGAAGATATTGAATTAGCTTGTTTAGTACATCAGTGGGGCGCTTGCATTACTCCTTTTTTTTTTCTGCAAATTTTTGGAAATTATTGTTCTCTACTCTGTACTCCCATGGGAGCAATACTTTGCACCTACTTTTTCACTCGAAAGACTTCCTTAAGATTTTTATTTTAGTCTAAAATTTTGAGAACCACTTAAGAATATCACTAGATGGTTATTTTCGAAGAACAAAACTTGAATTTTTAGTTTTGTGACACTTTGATCTTGCCCTTCAAAAATTAGACGGTTACTATTATGTCTTGAGAGATTTTTTTTTTTTTCAGAGTTCAATTCTGAATGTTTTTGATATAGTCTATGGTTTAAGAGGCTACCTCCCCAAGATTTCAAGTTCTAAAATTACTTCCACATTGGGTTTTACACCAAGGAGTAAAGCACGGAATACTCCCATGGTTATAAATCTTTTCACAATAATAAAAGGAAAACGTTTATATAAGGGTGAGGCTCTAAACAATCAAATTATGACGCGCATCAAAATTCACTAAAAGAGGTTTTTTGAAGGACAAATTTCTCAAATTGATAATCTCGACCTCAATATGTATGATCATGAGAAAAAATAGATTTCAAGTCTTGGAAATAATGTATCTTGTAATGCATTTCCTATACTGTCAAATTTCAAGATTTTCAAGTATTCATACACTATTTTTTAATATTTAAATTTTATAATTAGAGATGAAAATAAATTTCCAGACCATCACAAAGTTTTTCAGTGCTGAAACAACATCTTTCGACACTTTTTGAAAGTGCGCCGTACTTTGATTGTTTAGGGCCTTAAGGCTTATTCAAACCACACCCATAATAAAACCGGCCGGTTGGGAACAAAACAAGCAGCTTTTAAAACACTAAAGAACAAGACAAGCTCAGCAAAGGTGCACCAGTCAGAAACTTAGAAGCCATATATTCTATTAATCTTTGAATTAAAATATTTCATTTGGGCTCATTCATTTCTCTATTGTCTCTTTAAATTCTTCAGCATAAATTTGTCAAAACACCTATTAGAATTGAAGTATTTAAAATGTTAAACCCAATGTTTTTCTATGTTTTGAATTAAATCAAAAGATGCGAGTGAAATGTCAACTTATTAATATGTCATAGATAATATGATAACTTTCACATTCTTTGAAAATGTACTATATACAATTAAATGGTTTAAAATGTCTGAAATCGCTCATGATACTGCTTGTTGCCTGGTGGGCACTGTTTTCTTCAACGTTTTTCTAGATTTTTGTTTTCTCGCTGTATGCTGTTGTTTTTCGGATGTCAAAAAAAAAAAAAAAATTTATGTATTCTTAGAAATGTTGTTCTTCGCATTGTTCGACTACCCGGATAAGGCAATTCGGACTTGCCACCCTGGTGAGCATGAGCATCCTGAGTTTGGTGTTCAAGCTCATGATCTTAAAAGAGTTCCAAAAAAAATTATTTTTTTTTTGAAAACAATAAATTTATTTGTATTTTTTGTTCTTATGTTCTCTGTCAATTTGGGAAAGATTGGGAAGTGTTTTGGCCATGAATACTTATTTTTACATTTCCTTTCTTTTTGGATTCTAAAATATCCTTACAAATTGATTTTTTCAAAATTCATTTTTTCACTACCTTTTTTTACAGCATTTAGATGTGTTCTATTTAATTTTACTTCAAACATATTTTTTATTTTTAGTATTTTTAACACATTTTTGGCCTGGCCAGGACCTGCCTAACTCAAGTTAAGTTGCTCGGACTCGGCCCGGTCTAGGACCCGGTTCCGGGACCGAGACGTTCTTTCCTACGCTTGGTTCTTCCATCTCAAATCTCTCTTTTTTCGAACTTAAAAAATGAGTAGTGGTAGCACCATACGAACCCCAACTAAAAATCTAGATTTTTATTCTGACCTAACACCTTCGAAAATCCTTAACTCTATAAAAAAACAGTTAGGGGGCTGTATACCCCACAAAAATGGTGGAAATGGGTGATATAGAGGTTAAGAAAAAGTGCACCGAACCGTCACTGATATATTGGTGGATGCTTTCAAGAGAGTCGTAATGAAGTAATGAAGTGTAGAAGTATGGTTTCAGTACATGGGCATAATTGTTAATCGGTAAACCAATGGCCAGCTAGAAAGAATAGTATATAAGTAGAATGGGAGCCGATAAATTTTCATCATGCGGTTTAAAATGCACATCACTATTTTAATTTTTAATTTTTTTTATATAAATATGATTAATATAAAATTTTGGGTGTATATACCTAATACTATTACACACCATATAAAAATATAAAAAAAATATTTTTTAATAATTTAAAATGACCAAAATACCCCATAATTTGTCAGGGGTATTTCAGTCATTTTATATTTTAGAAAATATTTTTTATTTGTGCGCTCTATTTTTTAGTACACATGTCTAAAGTTTCATTATGATTCAATTTATAGAAAAATATTTAAAATTAAAAAAGTGATATACATTCTGAACTGTATTATGAATGTATGACGACTTCCATTCCACTTATATTACTATTTATTATAGCTTGTTAGTTATTGTTAGCTTTTTTACATTATTAATTATATTAGTGCTTTTTTGTGTGATACAATTAGCATTATGTATGATAAAAAATGCTTGTAATATTTGTGTGTCAAAAAAAGTTGCGCAATGTTGGATGGTGATATATAATCACCTTCGCAAGGAGAACATATTTGAGTGGGAGAAAATGTTAGGGAGAGAGAGATTAAGGGTATTGCCTTGTATTGGACCAGATTTATCGGTATTTTCTTGAAATGATGGAGCCAATTGAAGGTATCGAGGAAAAGAGTCTATTAATGATTTTGTAATAGGAAAGAAAATTAGAATTTTTTTTTTTTTTTCCATTGTGAAGTAATCTCTGTAAAACCTTCAAAACTTGTAAATTTTTCCGTGATAGTAAATTCCTCTTTGCCCATTACCTGCAGATATAGCCCATTTCAAGTTAAAAAAGTAAATTCGTGTGTGCATTTGGTTTGTGACTCTGTTGTGGTTGTTTGATTCCCATTTTGTTTGTTTTTTGTTTATAAATTCAAAGGTTCGTACAATTTTCTCATTCCTAACTGCCTTAGAAAACCCTGGCGCTCTCTTTGTGCAATTTTGAAGGAACAGAGCATACAACAGATTCTTCCTTCTGTAGGTTTTTTATTCATTCTAATGACAAACCCATCTGGAGCATCACTTGATGCTTCAGAGGACTTTGATTTTACAGAGTTCAAAGAGAGGAAGAAGAAAAAATTAAGCGAATATCATTCGACCTTCTCGTTCCCTCCTCTTAAATCCGAACTCCTGTTCAATTGTAGCTATCCTAGTGTAACTTCACTCTTCTCAATCATTCTCTCGCTATGCGTAACTTCTCTCTTTCATAGTAGTCTCTGTAGCAATTGAGATAACTACTCCAGAATCGGAATCAGAACCTGTTAACTTCTCCTCCTTAGTCGAGCTTCATGCTCCTAGTAAAGGGCAATGGATGGTTCACGGGAAATATTTTCTGAGTTTTGGGGTTTTCGATTTTTGATGGTACATGTTCATCAGCTCTCATGGGTCAGTGTGGACCTCTTTGAGCATGATGATTACGGCTAGATTTTCCGGTTTTCTCAAATTGGACGACGCCTAGACATAAATCTGCTATCTAGCTATAGAGTTGTACATATCAGGTGCTCAGGCTTCGAAGGGGTCGGTCCCTAGTGGATTTCCTGCAGTTGAGTACCTACAGACCATGGCCAAAGGGTTGTCATTCAAGTCCTAACATTCTGAGTTTGGACATCCTGCCAATGAGACCTATAGCTCTTCAAATTCTTGAGGGACACTTCGGCACACCATCATTCATGTGCTGTCGTCGATCGTGATGATCATCATCATTTATAAAGCCGATATTCTCTGGAATCCAAATGATTAGTTCCTTAGTCAATACCGCCATTATCGTTTTGGGCAATTTACTCAGCAATCGAAATCATGTGAAGTCGCCATTGTGACTCAAAAGGTCTGGACTTGAGTCTTTTAGGCTATAACACCATTGAGCACGACAATGGCTTGCATTCAGCCCCTCACTCATTCATGCTGCTATTTAAGCCTGAATTTGGTGCCTTTGACATTTATGTTAAACATTATATCATTCAGGTCATTGCATTTACCTGAATGCTCGACTTTTGGCCACTTATCCACGTGAAGTATTATCCTTTGCTATGGGTGATGATTTACCAATTAATTCCCCCTCTCATACTGCGTTTGTTCTCCCGATCTCCGATTTTTCTGTGCCATTGCGCATTTAAGCGTCTTCAAGGGTTAACAATTCATTCAAACAGCTCATTAGAATTCTCACTTTCTCAAATTGTTTTTGATGTGAGCAACCTCAACGTTTGTAGCAGTCCTCAGACATCTTGACACTTTCTTCCTTTGATTTCTTTAAGCAACCCTTTCAATTAAATGTAGAAGCTTAAAAGATCTGAACTCTTAGTTTTCTTGACTTGCTGGTGGGGGAGGGTACAGTGCATGCTCCTCCAAGGCCATGAAGAGAACTTCTTACTCTCTCTCCCAATTTGTACTTTCTTATAATCTCTAGCCCTCCTGCCCAAAAAAAATTTTCCCCAAATTTTTACCATTATAGATTCAAGAACAACAATTTGAGCTGCTGGATTGACTCTTATAATCTCCTCATATTTTCCTTCTGGCATTTTCTGAACTTCACAATTATAAAACCAAGAGGGGTTAAAGAGTGTTAAAACTGTTCTTTTCATGAAAATATTCTTTTCCTTAACCAAGATTTTGCATTTTCGACATTTACAGTGGCAAAATGGATATTTCACTAAAAGAGGAGAACATTTTCAAATGGAGTATGCTGCCACATAGTGTACAATTTACCTAAGACCTTAAACAATCAAAGTAATGTGCACCAGAATAACAATTTAGGTGTTGGAAGCCTTACAATAGCCTGAAAACTTATATTTAGCTTTAGTTATAAAATTTAAAGCTTCAAAAATGGTCTGATCATATAGATCTATAAATGGTACAAATAATATGCTGCAAACGTACTATTTTTTGGAATTTAAAATCCTTTTTTTTTTTTTTTAATGTCTCTTGAGATCAAGATGAATGATTTGAAGCTTCTCCTGCATGGGAATAACCTTTTTGGGTAGGATATTTTTTTTATTTTTTTTTTTGGGAAGAATAACCATTTTACCTTGTAAATGATAAAAATACCTCATGGCATTAATATTCATGGTTGTTTAACATAATTTATTTTAATCAAATGAGTAACAAGTAAAACATAGGATTGTGTATGGATCCAAGCCCCGGGTTGCGCCAAGGGGCACCAGAGCCATGCCCAAGACAAACGGCCTTGACCTAGGGCCAACCCGATTTAGCTTGAACCAACCTCACCTTGCCTAGCCTGATTTCCAAACCCTTGAAGCCCGACAGTATGGTCTCGATTCATTTTGTTATACTACGAATGTAATGCTAGAAATGTAGATTATGCTTAATGGGTACAATTTTTACAAGGTATTGTCTAATATTTATCTTTTGTACATGAAGGTTAAAAATTAAATTGACCAAAATACTTTTAAAAGTTTTGAGGAGCATTTTGATTTATTTAATTATTGTAAATTATCTTTTTATATTTTTATTAAATTGACCTATTTTTTAAAAATATAGGCTCCAAATTTCAAGTGATTTGGATTTATATAAAAAAATTAAAATTAAAATACAAAATGCAATCGTGACCGTTTGATCGGCTCAGATTCAATCTGGACCATTGGACGTTTTACTGTAGCTGTCAAAAGGCTAACCTTATACTCTCATATATATATATATATATATATATATGATCCTATAAAACCCTCCGCCACCCATGTATGTAAGACATCAAAAGATCATTATTAAAATTGACACGGATCTCTAAAAAAATCAAATTCCATACACTGTGATAACTTTTTTAAACATTCTTATCAAATTTAATAGTGATCCTTTGAGATCCTACACACATGGGTATGGGAGGGTCTCATAAGCCTCATGGGTATGAAACTTGACTTTTTTAGAGATTCGTACCAAATTTAATGGTGATCCTTTGGGATCCTACACACATGGTTGTGGGAGAGTCTCATAAGATCATTACTATATATATAGAGAGAGAAAAATCAAGTCCCACATAACTTTTCTAAAGATCTATGCCAAATTTAATGATGATCTTTTGATATCGTACACACATGGGTGTAAGAAGGTTTCATAAAATCGTTACTCTATATCTATATATATATATATATATATATGGAAAAAGCTAACAAACACCAACAACTATAATAAATAGTAATATAAGTGAAATCTCAACTGTCAGATCTTCATCATGTGGTCAGAATACGTATCACTATATGAATTTAATATATTTTTCCAAAAATCATATCATAATGAAATTTGAGCCGTGTACTAAAAAATAGGGCACATGCACAATTAAAAAAATATATATATATATTTCTCAAAATATAAAATGATGGAAATACCTCTGAAAGCTTACAGAGGTAATTTAGTCATTTTTAATTATTGAGAATAAATTTTTTTTATATGTTATATAGTGCGTAATAGTGTTAAGTCTGTACATCCAAAATTTCATCTTAATCAAATTTATAGAAAAAAATTAAAATTAAAATTAAAATAGCGATATGTATTTTGAACCACAAAAATTTGACGGCTAAAATTCCACATAAATTATTATTCACGATAGCTGCCAAGTGTTCGGAAGGTTTACTCTATATATATATATATATATATATATATATATATATATATATATATATATATATATATATATATATATATATTGAGAGAGCGACTTAACCCTCAATCTAAGAATTTAAATCCACATATCACAAGAAAAACACTCCAGATCCCTACCCCATTTTTGGGGAACCCAGCTGAATTTCATTGCATGTGTGTCAAAAATTCAATAATTCCTAGGAATTTCCAGCCATTATTCTGGCAATGGAACATTGAATATGGATCCATGCAATTTCCATTGAGGCAAACTGGTCACAAGTTTCCTCCGCAACCCATGAACATAGTCCTCCCATAAGGCAACCGCCATGGAGAAGTCAGACCAATCAAAAGGCTGCATATTTTGACAATAAGAGTTGATGGGAAAACTTTCGGAAAAAACACTTTTGGGTTCAAAATATGCCGGGAAAGCGAGTTTCCGGTAACTGGTGATATCTGATAAGAGATGTGTTCTTTCAAGGCCATGAGTAGCGCTCATCTTGCTTTTAGAAGCTTGCAGTTCTGAGCCTTTCCATCGGTAGAACTCCAAGACCTGTTAAGATGAACCATTAACAACTGTGCTTCATTGCATGAAAACCCAAAATAGTCGCAAACATTCCATGTGAATTTAATCCAAATAAATTTATTTAAGAATTTTCGTAGAATTGATGAAAAATTACATGATGAACATCTCTCTCTTCCTTCTTGTTATGGAAAAATATAGGAATCTCTCTCAAACTTCCCAAAACATAAATCCAAGAAAAACCAGTCGAAAACAGAAGAAAAATAATTACCTGGTGAGCATGTAAAGCGTTTGCAAACTCCTTCCCAAATATTTTGCCTTCTCTCCCCAGTTTCAGTGGCTTATCAAGCATATCACATGGTTCCCAAGCAACGTCTTCAAACTCATTGGAAATGTAAAGATCGAACCCAAGGGCATGTACTCTTGCCCACCGAATATCATAACCTAAGTGATGTTCAGTAAGTGAAGAGGGTGAAAACCAGTACATGTTGTTCGGAGCTGATAAAGGAATCCATGATTTTGTATCCTCATCTTTGCTATTTAGAGAGAAAAGGTTGAGAAGCTTGGCATCCTCATCATAGGAAATATCGCGTGTGAACCACAACGTTAATGTGAGCCTTTCACCCTCTGTAATCTGCAGAAACCAGAAAATATAGAACAGTGATTCCATCAAAAGAAGAGGGAAGAGAACAGTGAGATTGGAAGGACAAAGACAACATCAACGTTCAAGCCTCCTCCTCCTCCTCTCTCTCTCTCCCTCTCACACACACACACACACAAAAAAAAAAGCACCCAAAACCCACCAAGATCTCTCTCCACCCCCCTTCAAATAAACCCAACAAATGGCCATTGAATCAAGAGAGAATCATTAGATTTTTCCCTTCATTTTTTTTTTTGTTATTGATATGATCCCTATGTTCTAAATAGCCACATGTTCCACTCACGTGACTATAAGATGTGAACGAGAGGTTCCTTCCTTGGACGATGACTCACCTAGACCATTGGACTCTCTTCATATGTGCTAGAAGGTCACAGCCATATAGAAGCACTGCAGAAAAATCTTTTGGAACTATATGTCAATCTCCATTGGCAGTCTGCTCTATCGTTAGCCCATGTGATTACCCTCTTTCAATCTCCTTTGACCAAAGAACAATGTTGAGATCAGGTATGGAAAATACGTTCTTATCAATCACAAGTATGTGACAATAGTTTTAGGCAATTGAAGGGGAAACCCAAAAAAGCAATTTGGATACCTAACTTTACAAGTTAAAAGCCACCCAATGGTAAAGTTAAAATATTTGAAGAGGGCTGGAATTTAACCAGCTGGATAACCAGTCCATGTAAAGCTGAGTGTCCATATAGTTTTCTCAGGTTTTTCCAACAATCTTCTATTGTGAAACAATCTTTATATTAATAGATTATAATATGTCATGGCTTGTCTGTATTTGGAATATATGTAGTATTTAAGAAAAACTAATGAATTGTCAAGATATGGGTGAAGATTGGTCATGGTTTAGGATTTGTCTTGGTTTACTTAAACCTCCAGCATCTAATTAAACCATGTTTAGTGAATGATCCCATTCCCTCCCCGACACATTAATAAGTTAGAAAACGGCATTATTTGGTCCACTCACTCAATTCATGGGTAAGGACCATTCTCTCAGAGGCTGATTTGGAAAATGAAGCAAAACTGATGTAGGCGCAAGTAAGAAAATACACAGACTGGAAAAAGTCGTAAAAGAACCATATGAGAAACAAACAAAAGTTGCAAGTCCTACTCGCCAGGGCTTAATAGCCTCTCAATCAGCTTCAACAGGAAATGCAATTCTCAATATCTCAAAACCTGCTGCCCCCCCTTCGTTGGGTGGTGCTTGTGTGGGGGGGGGTGTGCCACCAGAAATCAGGCTTGAAGCTCTTGCCTTACCAACGAGCTGACTGCTGATGGCTGTTGGTCTCAACTACCACCAAAAGGCTCCAATGGAGATCAATATTTCACATGGAGGACTGTGCATCTTTATTATGGGTGTTCTTCTATCATGCGACCCGACGGCTCATGTGCGACCTGTGGCCCACACCTCCGATTTGTTCAGGGCGAGCAGCCTAAACTTCGATTCGATCCGGGTATTCAATCCCGCCGCTGAGATGCTCAGTTGACCCCCTAACCTTGATACGAAGATAGCTTCTTCCCAAATTCGTGCGCATTCTCTCAAAGGCTGATTTGGAAAATGACGCAAAACTGATGTAGGAGAAAGTAAGAAAATACACAAAGGGAAAAAAGTCGTAAAAGAACCATACGAGAAACAAACAAAAGTTGCAATTCCTACTCGCCAGAGCTTAATAGCCTCTCAATCAGCTGCAACAGAAAATGCCTTTCTCAATATCTCAAAACCCGCTAACAATTAGATCTCTCTTATTACCCATATATAACTATGTTGCCCCAACCCTAATAGATCTCCTAACATCATCATCATCATCATCATCATCACAGCCTTTTCCCAACTATTTGGGAATAGATTTCCTAACATCTATCTAAAAATTCCAAAACATCCTAACAACTCGAGAAATACCAAATACATCCTAAAATAGAAAAACAGTGAACTCTTGCTGAACAAGGTTTTCCTTCAATAATTCTGCAAAACAGATGCTACAGTTGTTGCCTTTGTCTCATCAAGATATCACAAAATGATAAATTATAATGGAGATTTTGATGCATGGATCAAAGTTATGGTCTTCGACAGAATTCAGTCTCTTAAGGTACAATAAAACCTATTTCCAATGGGATTTCTTCTTGGGACTGGATTTCTTGAGCCATGGAACTTGATTAGGAATAGGAACTGCAATATTACACCTTGGACTCTAGGTAAGCCAAATTAAATCCCATATTGTAATGGATATTCTCATTCTCATCTCGAACAGATGCAAAAGTTGCCAGTTGGGATAAGCCATCTATATTTCATGAGATGATCGAGGAAGCACCTTAGGATGATCTTATTTTTTATTAAGGTGGGAAGTATTTGGTATTGACAAAAATAATTCAAAAGACGAGACCTTGCTTTCATTCATGCAGTCAATTCTACAAAAGGAGAACGTGTAGGTTCGAAGAGATCAAAGGCAACTGGTGGGAAAATACCACCAATTAATAGAGAAGAAGAATGAGGAAGGCAAGGGATTCGGTTTCGGACCCATCTAACTTTATTTTAGAAGTCGAGAACGAGTCTTTTCCAACTGGAGAAGAATGACACAGTCTGCTTCCAGAGGGCATAACTTATAACCTGGACATTCGCTTGATGCATCCCAAGACTCATTTCTAAGGTCTCCTCAAGATCTTTAAAACATAGCTCTATGTACTTTTCCTTATTTTTGATGTTTTGGGGATGAATTAGAATTAGAAGTGATGGTTATTTGTGTAGATAGGCTTTAGGAGACTTATTTCTTGAGAGTTCGTTTTTTTAAAAAAAAAAATTGAAAGATAGTTTTACTTGTTTTTTATCTTCTCCTACAAACAGAAATGCTACCAGGACTATCAAAAAGAATAGAAATGCACTCAATCGTTAATATCCCCATTCCTTGATGGACATAAGGGAACAATCCACATGCGATCTAATTGATTACAAAGATTTGAATTTATGGAGATAAACATCTTCAGTATGTCATTCTAATGATGAAAATGCAGCTTGTATGTTGCTGACGCACATAGGTATAGCAGGTGCCAAACCAAGTCAAACTTCTTAAATTTGTAAACCAATGATTGGCAATGATTTATGTCAATAATTGATCATTTGATAAATGGTAATCTAGAATATCTGCTTAGGATAATGATCATCTTATTTGAATATAAAATATTTAGAAGCAATAACTGCTTCTAAATTGTTTTATTAAATTTATATACAAGTATGACTCAAACAAGGACATACATATTTCAATAGCTCAAAAACACCCAAGAATAATGACCAATATAGTAATTCCACTCATTGCAAATGTCAGAAAGTTTGTTGAGACTCATACACCTAATCCAAAGAGTTAGTCCATAGTTGCTGGGTACGGGAACGGGAATGGTTCCGGGATCGAGAGTGGGATCGGCAGATCGAAGCTATACTAAAGATCGTTGTGTTAGGGATAATGCCCGTACAGCCTCAAAGGTCGGGATAGAGGTCCTTATGCGTTGGGGATCGAGCTCCTTTATTACATAGGATCGAGAGTTGTTATATAAAGATGCAAGATCCTATACATAAGAAGCGAAGTTCCCGAGGACATTTTTTTAGTTTCTTAACTCAGGAAGCGTATTACTGAAAGTGATCCAAATATTATGGAGCGAGGAATAACTTTTATAGGAGCGAGCTCCATTTTCTTAGAACACAAATTCCTCGTGTGGGTAATAAGGACCTGTGGCTTTAAAATGTAGCTCCCGGCGTTGTTAACCAAAAACATGTAGGCTTAGTCCTTCTATGAAATAAATGAGGAACTTTAAAGCAATCCCATATTGGCGGGATCCGGATGCCACATATGACGATGCTTGTGTTCCGTTATTTTAGAATCTAGATCCCAATGCACTCTGGAGTGTGAACCATAAGACTAGGGAACGAGATCCTATAATGTTCAAGAACGCGAAATTAAATTGTAAGGAACTCGTTCCCTTATAAGATGGAGCGAGATCCCGAAAACACTAAATTGAGTTTCAGAAAAAATCCGCTCCGGGATCGAGAGAATCGAGATTCTGCAAGCGATCACCAAGCAAGAAAGGAGATCCCGGTAACAATGAGTTAGCCACAAACTAGAAAATCTCAGTTCACATCATATCTAGACGCAAGCATTCACTGGTTCTGACCATTGCCCCTACTCAAATAAAACCCTGCAATAAATGATCTATGAGCAACTCACCTTCAACTGGTGGCAGCTTAGACTGAAATTAGAAGTTACAAAATTGTACTCCTAAAAGATTTGCTAGCAATACCTAGAAGCCACTAAGGAAGGGAAGTTCATTATTACAATGTTAAGATGATGACAATTAAATATGGTGCGAACTGTAAAATGCACAATAGCCACCAAAACAATGTCCTATGTGAGAAAGCCAACTGGACAAGGGGAACAAATCCAAAAGGTATAACCAGGCGTTGTTATAATAGGATTGATCAAAGAGAGTGAATTCCCTCAGTGCTATACTTAAGCGTTGCATCATGTCCTAGGGTTCTACGACACACACCTTGAAGTAGAACAATAATGATTTTCTTTTCTTTGCTATAAATCTCAACCACCAATTATAACAAAGTAAGATTGCAAAGCAACCTGATCAACTACATGCTTTACTACAAACCATGGAGTTCAATGATAGTGCATCCCAACTCTTCATCCCTTAATATCAATTTAGAAATTCACCCCCTAGAAATATCATTGATAGTAAATTTCTATCACCTTCCAAATTGAGAATGACCTAATGAAATATCAACTTTTATGACTCCCATTGTTATATGATCAAGAATACCAAAACATATGTTTCAAAAAATTAATAAACTTCACTGGTTAATAGGTAATATATGTCGAGGAAGTACACCACACACCAGTCGTATATGGTATATAGCACACCAATATGGCATCAGAGAAACTCTTGATGACAGTGAAGATCTGCAGCTCAAAATGATAAATATTCAACTGGGTAAACTTAATCTCCACCAAAGTCATTGGGAAGAAACAGTGATGCTCCAGTCTGTACCATACATCATACACACCACTAGTGTTTTAGTTAAATGTATAGCATAAAGAAACATAATGAGCAACCCCTAGGCAACATAGAGAGGAAAAAAATAGCAGATGATGTCTGAAGCAACAGCCATTAGGCACCCATAAATCAAAAGGTGATGAGACAACACAATTGACTTCAAAGCGAAGCAGAAGATCCTTAAAACAACTTTCATATACCTTGACCTGACTGATAACCAGGCTCTAATTATAGGAAGATAATCATCCATAAGTTAACCGTGAACACTGATAAAATTTCAAGTTGAAAATAAGAAGAAGTATTTCAGATCTACCTCATCAACACAGTGAATGTTGCGATCATCTGCTGTATAAATAAGTACATCCTGATGATACATCATTGAGAAGTACAATTGTTAGATACGAAATGACATCACTAACTGTAATTTAGGAAAAATGAAGAGTAAATATGCCACATCTTAGAACTATTAAAAACCCGCATACTCCATATGTTCTCTACCTACTAATTACTACAAAGTTAGGAGCTATAACAAATTCTTCTAAGAACCGTTATCAAATAGCAGTTCACATAAGTGTGACCTAATTCATCGAAAATTATACAGTTCATGACTTACACCAGCCATTGGAACAATTGTTGCGGGCTCGCCTTCTTGGAAGTGGAAAAGTCCGCCTTTAAAATCTTCACTGTGATTGCTCAAATAACAAACTGCCTTTACGAATCATGAAAAACAAAGTCCAGTTAGTCTACAGAAGGCACGAATATCTTATATGGAAGGGACGGCATACCATATACAGGAACTGTTTATAATATATACAACCAGGGCATCTTATGGCCATCTCCAAGAACAGATAGTGGAGATTAAACACTCCCAGGTGAATCAGGAAATATGGTTAATCTCCATCTTCCATGATTAAGAACAGATATTGGATGCTCTGGTTTTGTACCATACACCAAACTTACAGTAAATATACTTACTGCAAAATGCCGCTGCTTAAGATAGGGCCGGTTATCATCACTGTGCCATCCAATACTTGATCCACAACTCCAACTGAACCACAACAAATACCAATGAGTATATTAATTTAAATCCCAATAGCTTTCTCCCTGTGTTTCCTCAAATTCAAATTAATTCAGGGATTAAAGACATATCATCAAAATATATATGACAATTCAAACAATAACTCCGTGAAATAAGCAATGGAGTTATAGAACATACCCAACCTGATTAACCCTGTGAATTCTATGAAGAGCTCAAACTCACACCCAAAGAACTCTTCAACCCTCTCTTTCAATTTTTCTGCAATCCAAGAAACCTACTCTTACAGTAATCTCTAGAATTTCCCAGTTCTATTTCTCAATAAATAAATTTCTCTGCAATCCAAGAAACCCATTTTTCCATAATGTCTAGGAATTCCCAACGTCACTTAAATGTTTCTGGAAACAATCTGGTTTGAAATTCTTCTTTATACCAAAATTGTACATTTATTAAACTGAAAATGAAGGATAATGGAAACATGTAAATAATACCTCTGATGTCCACAAGTGGGAGGATGAGGTGAGAGGAGTTAGTGGCAATGAGATGAGAGAGAATGGTCGACAATACATGTGGTCTGTACCCCACTGCACAGTTGCTTTTGTGTATGAATTTAAGCTCCTGTCCAATGGAAGTTAATAAGGATTTTGAATGGGTTTTTGTACGCTGTGAAGTTTAGAGAGAGAGAGAGAGAGAGAGAGGAAGAGATGAAATAGTACGTTTCAAAAACAGAATGGTTAGGTGAGAAAGAGAAAGAGAAAGAGAGAGAGAGAGAGAGAGAGAGAGAGAGAGAGGAAGAGAGAGAGAGAGAGAGGAAGAGAGAGAGAGAGAGAGGAAGAGAGGAAGAGAGAGAGAGAGAGAGAGAGATAGAGTGAGTGAGAGAGAGATGGAATATATATGTTGTTTTTCTCTTCAGAGATTAGGAGGTAGGTTCTGAGAGAGCTTAAAAGTGAAAACAGGAATAAGATTTTTCTCTGAAAATAAGAATGGACCTTCGGGGAGTTGACAGAGAAAGAGATGAATTTCACTGCATAATTGAAGTAATTAACAAAAGGAAAGTACTATAAGCAGATAGAATGCCCTAGTTTTCAAAAGGGAAGGTCTAGAGAGAGATGAGAGATGAATTTTGCTGTATAATTAAAATAATTCTATACTTTGAGGAGGGATAATGCCTTATTTTTAAGAAGGAAAAGCATTCAGAGAGAGAGAGGAAGAGTACCTCGCATAACTGGGTGGACATGAAACCAGGGAGAAAGAGACGGGGATGGTCAGCCATCACTGAAAGCGCGCGAGCTTTAGAGAGAGAGATGTTAACCTTTGTCCCAGGAAGAGAGAGAGAGAGAGCGTGCGTGCCTCAAGAGAGAGATTTACATTTTTTCCGAAAGATTTCATGCTCCCGAAGGAGCGTGTCCATTTAAGGAGTATTTTATTAATTTTTTGCAACGGATGCATCCGTTGCTTTAGATGTAAGGTCACCACCTTCAAATTTTTTCGTGGTATATAATTTTGATGTAAAATGTTTTTAGGATTATCTCAAAATCTATTTTTATATCTAATTGTAAAATTTTTAATTTCAAAAATGATTAAAATCAAGTAGATCTATAAACATATAAAAATCTTGAAAATGGACGGTGTAAATAATATGTTGTAAAATGTATTATTTCTGAGACTTAAAATCTTTTTATTTTTCATGGTCATACATCGATGTCGAAACGATCAATCAAACGGCCTTTCAACATTAAAACTACTTTTTGCGATGGATTTTTGACGTGCATCCATAGTTCTACATTATAAGGTTGAATTTTTATGTAAACTTTTTCCTTATTTTTTAAAAAAATTTATTATATTACACATAGGTATTGTATGCAATGAGACCATTTACCTTTTATACACCGTGGTCACAATTCCTTACAACAAACTTTGATAGCTTGTTTAAAGTTTGAGCTTGGTCAATAGAATAATTGCAGCTGTCCAATTTCACATATAATGGTCAAAATTAATGTGACCCTCATGTATCAAAGGTAAATGGTCTCATTCTCTACTTTTTTCTGTAAGGGATAAATAATTTAATACCTTACATTTTTTTTTTGTTTTAATTTCAAAATACCCATGAGAAAAATACATGATCTTAAGTTTAAATAGTGGCAAATGAGTAAAGTGTTAAATAATTCATGACATTATTTATTTTGATAAAAAAAAAAATTTCTTTACCTTTGCATCCATTTTCCAAAATACTCGCATTTTCTCTTTGAGTTAGAAAACGGTTCAGTCTTTTGGATATTCGAACCCTTCTTTTCTTTTCTTTTCTTTTCTTTTCTTTTCTTTTCTTTTTTCTTTTTTTTTTTTTTTTTGTAAGAAGGGCAGTTTGGATATTTAAAGCTAAAGTGAATATCATTAAAAAGAAAGGTGTGGTTTCTATAAGGTTGCAACTTTAAACAATCCAATTAAAGTGTACTTCCAAATTTTATCATAACATGTAATTTTGTTGTAAAAAATTTTTAGGATTATCTTAAAATCTATTTTCATCTCTAATGAGAAAATTTTAACCTCCAAAAATAGTTAAAATCAAGGAGATCTATAAATATATAAAAATCTTGAAAATGGATGGCCTAGATAATGTGTTGCAAGATGCACTATTTCTAAGACTAAAAAACTTTTTTTTTTTTTTTATATCCATACATCTCGATGTCAAGACGATCAAGTAGAGGGTTTTTCAACATTAAAACAACCTTTCCAATAGATTTTTGAGGGGCATCTGTAATTCTACATTTTAAACTTGCAACCTTATATAAACTTTTCCTTAAAAAAAATTCATAAATCTATGTAGAGACTTAAAATATTTATTAATTAAGAATATCAATATTTTGGAAGATTGTAAAGTGAAATTTACAATTTTGAGTTTTCTTTTCTTTTCATTTTATCCCCATTTCAGGAGTTCAAATCTCTAATTGATTTTTCTTTTGAAATCAGTACAGTAGTAGGAACTAACTATTTAACATTTTACCCTAATTACAAAATTCCCCACCAATGCGTATTGGAATAGTTACAAATGTATAAAATGTTAAAGAGTATGTATACTATGCTCCCTCATGAGTATAGTTTACTTCTATGCCCTCAGGAAAACGACTTCTTAGGAGGATTTTCCCATTTTGAAATCTTAGGAACCACTTATTAGATGATTATTTTCAAAAAGATAAAATTGAAATTTGAGTTTTTTAACAGTTTGATCTTACCATCTAAAAATTCAATCTCCATATATTATTTTTTCAAGTTCATATTAATTAAGAGCTCTTTTATTGCGGTTAATCTACGGATTTATGAGGTTACATCTCCAAAATTTGGAGTACTGAAATTAATTCTAAGTGGGGTTCTACCCGCGGAAGTAAATGGACATTCTACTCTACTCCCACTAGAGTAGAATAACCTTTGGCAAAATGTTCAATACTGCATCGCTTGTAAGTAGTTTGATAAATTTTCCTTCGCTTTTTTTAATTAAAATTTGGGTCAGCAATTCGAATGCCTGGTTGTAATTTTTTCTTAACAATAAACGACTCAAATATGGATTATTTTTTAATTGTGTAAATTATTTTGGATTTTTACGTAAATTTCTCCAAAAAACAAAAAACAAAAAATCATAGTATGGGGTGAAGACATCCGATGTCCAAACTGCTAACATATATCTCTTTTTAGTCCAAAAGGGCAATTTAGACATTGGACATCCGAACCGTGTATTTCACTCAAAAAAATATCAATTATCCGATCCAGATTGGATGGTCAAGTGCATATATCGTCTTTTAATTTAATATTTGTATAGCAGGCTAAGCTCAAATTTTGAGATTATATGTTTATCAATATTAAAAGGGTGCAGGTGGCATACAGATGCAAAATGTTCTTAGAATTATATCAAAATCTATTTTTATATCTAATTATAAAATTTAAAATTTAAAAATGATTAAAATCAAGTAGATCTATGAACATGTGAAAATCTTGAAAATGGATGGTGTAGATAATATGTTGTAAAATACACTATATTTTAGACTTAAAATCTTTTTTTTGTCACGGTCATACATCTCAATGTCGAGATGATCAATCAAAGGGTTTTATAACATTAAAAGTAGTACCTTTTCCGATAGATTTTTGAGGTGCATCCGTAGTTCTATATTATAAGATTGCATCCATATATAAACTTTTTTCTTACAAAATACAAAATAAATATTTTAAAAATAAAAAAACAAAAATACCTCTAAAACATTGATTATTTTTTATGTGTATTTTATAGGTGCGTGTTGGTGAGAAATATGTAAGCCCAAATATTGATCTTAATCTGATTTAAAAAAATGAAACTAAAATAAAACAATACATACTCCCAACCGTCTGATCAGACAACTGAGCTTTTTCAGGATTAAAAGAAAAGTTCGGACAATAGATGCCCAAACTGCCTACACTTATCCATTTGTTTGAGCGAAAGAATGATTAGGATATTGGATAACTAAATCGATATTTATAAGGGTTTTTCTTTTTATTTTGCTAATACGTATTTTTGAAATCTTGGAGTTTTGCTCTCAATTGGTAGAAGACTTGCCTAGACAAAGAGAGAGAGAGAGAGAGAGAGAGAGAGAGAGAGAGAGAGAGGGATAGATATTTGCTCCCAATTGGTGGAAGTTTTGCCTAAATGTAATACATTTAGGAAGTAGGGAGAGGGAGATTTGTATGCTATTTGATGCCAAGAAAAAAGAAGATTTACTTGCTATTTGATGCCAAGAAAAAAGAAAAGGTCTTATGGTATGTAATAATTTATTTTATGCCGAAAGATATGCTGCTCTCTTAGGAGCATACTGTCTATTTTCTTCCTTGGATAAATCTTAATAGGAATATTTTTATAGCTCAGCTTGTTTACTACAAGACTACTTATCTTTGTAATAAGTATTATAAGTATGTCGTTAATTGACATCGGAGTAATTATGAGCTCCTTATTACAAAGGATAGAGCAATTCGTGGGGTATGAATCTGAGAAGAGAGAGGATGTGAGAGTTCATTTCCCCTGAGTTTAGCCCCTAGGGCGCTCCGGGCCCTCTCTCACACACGCATTGTCACATTAACGACATCACACTCCAGATAACTTCACCATGAAATAAGATCTAGACGGCACTGAAACCAGAACAATTCATTAAGCATCATCCTGACTCCTGAGATTTCTGATATCCAAAAACAAAATAAATAAAAAGAGGGATGCGAACCTCACGTGCTACAAAAACAAGTTTCCGTGGGACAGCCAAAGCCGCTTTCACTCTCCCGCTCTTTACATTTTTCCCATCCTCACCAGGTTTCGAGCACAATCCCCTCAGCAATAAAAACAAAAATAAAATTAACAGAAACCACAACAAAAGGAAGAGAGAGAGTTACACCTCAGGAACGAATAAACTCCAAAACTAATAGGAAAAAAAAAGAAAGAAGGGGAATAAACTCTCCAATTGCTTAAAATCACTTTGAAGCTGCCTTCTTCAACCCTTTTGCACCATTCCCATTCGACTCAGACTTTAAACCCTTTACAATCCCTTCAGCCTTCCCATTTGATGATCCTCCACTCTCCACAGACCCGCTCTCAGCTGCAGGAAAACTGCTCTCTGCTGCTGCAAAACTTCCATCCCCTGCTGGGAAACCACCATCCCCAGACGTGGGCCCTGCAGGAGGCAAAAAAACACCGGTGCCAGCTGGCACTTGAATCCTCGGTGGGGCTGGTCTTGGCAACGCCGGCCAGCTAGCAGCAGGACCTACAGGCACTGGTACTGAAGGAGGTGGGGGGCCCACTGGAGGTGGGGCGCCCATAAAGAGGGGACTTGGGGGGGCTGGTAAGACACCAGTTGTTGGGATTGTGATGTATTGTTTTTGGGGTCGAGGGCCGGGTTGTGGACCCCCTGGGTGACGGCCCATGGGCCCATGTGGTGGTGAAGCCCAAGGCCCAAAAGAAGGGGGGCCGGGCATTCGTGGGCCCCCGCCCCCACATTCTCTCTTGGAAAGTGACTTGACGAAGGTGATGAGGATTCGGGGCTTTCTGGTGGAGGAGATGGCATGCTTGGACAAGTCGGCGCTCTTGCTTTGCAACACCAGAAGAGAACTGCACATCAAGAATGAAAGTATTACTAGGATAAAAGTGAACAAACTTTGACGATTAGATATATGAAATCGGTAAAACTCGATAACGATCTATATATGAGAGAGTGTAAGAGTGTGTAGACTTGCACCCCGCTAATGGTGCCCTTAGTAAGGGAAAGTGTACGTGTTTTAGCTTATATGATCATGGTAACAGTATCATCATAGGGGTTGCCACAGTTCATTCAATGGGTTGGGTGGTAATAGAGGAAAGTGGGTCCCAGCAAACATGTAGATATTTCAAATTCGGTCACCCTCCTCCATCTCCACCCGTCCCATTGATTGGATGCTGATGTCCCTTTCAACCATTGATTACCAGTTTATCATGATCATATTATACTTTCTCATAATACATTCACAAGTATATTCCGGTATAGAGAAATGCATGCATATGTGCACGAGGAAGTGAAACAACTTCGAATTCTTGACCTCAATACAAAATGTATCAGTCAACTTACATGAAGGGTGTGTAAGTGTGTGTTTGTGTGTTCTAACTTGCAGACCTATAATGGTGAACCTAATAGATACTCAGTTTTGACAAGACTCCCCATACTCTTATGTAATGTAAAACATTTCTTGTGAGGCCATTTTTCATCATGTGTCAAAATACAATTGAAACAGACAACCAATACTTAGCATGCAACGATGATCCATTACAAAGAATTTTGATCACTGCATCAGCAGATGATAAATCGAAGGAACCCTACCCAAAATGTCTTATAGCACATGAAGGGGTGTTTTGTGTCAAAAATATGCAGGGCACACCATTTAAATACAGAATTGGAGGGTGCACATCACTAATAAAATGTCAAAAAAACATGGGGTACAATGTACTTCATGGAGACATATGTGCATGTGCAGGCACAAGCACACCAGGTGCACATTCTCGTGTCCAATGCATGAACTCAAGCATTAGATTATTTAAAAAATTATGAAACAATAATCAAATGTTATATGCATGCATGCATATGTATGTATGTGTGAGTCAACACATACATAAGTGATCTGCTTAGTTATATTTTTATATGGCGGGGGGAAGGGGTTCAGTTTTGATGAGGGCACCCTGTCCCTAATAGATACATCAAATTTAAAACATCAAATTTGGAAAATAGATACATTATAGGCAGCTAAAGACAGTATGCGGACTCGGAATTTTGTATCGAATTTGAAAAGTATACACACTAGGCAAGATGCAAGCAAAGATCACAGACTCCAATGGCTTGAGCAAGTGTTGATACAATTGAAAGAGTGGGGTGAAAGACATGCAATGGGCAGGAGATGGAGTGGACATGCATTAGAAAAGTGGGGACAAAATGAACCACACCCCAAGGTGGCGAGGACGACAATGATGTTTTTCAACTGAAAAAGAAAACTTAAAAGATCACCATTATTAGTTAAATTCAAGTCTTCCTTTGTATATTGATTTAAGGCATGTCAGAACTAATTCGACTATGTTTGTTGAGCATATATGGTTTTGACCAGTGTTTTAAAAAACGGCGAGTCGAACCGAACTCGCCCGGTTCGACTCGGGAACCGGCACAGCCCGTGCCGGTTCCAGCACAAAATCGAGAACCGCCCGGTTCTAGAGTAGAACCTCCGGTTCAACCCGGTTCACACAACGCATGACACGCACGTGCGAGCGTGGCCCACGCACACTCACACGTGCACACGTGTGTCTGAGCGCACGTGCGAGCATGCCCCCACGCACACTCACGCGTGTACACGTGTGTCCAAGCGCATGTGCGAGCGTGCCCCACGCACGCTCGCACGTGCACACGTGTATCCAAGCGCACGTGTGAGGTTGCCCTAATATTTTTGCACACATATTATAGTTTATATTACATAGGTATTTATATACCAAAGTTGAATACCCATCTTTCGATGTGGGATAATTCTCAAACATCATTAAATGTAAATATAGTCTATTAATCAGCAATTTATAATCACATGTAGTTAGATGGCTTGGTGGTTATGACTTTGGTTTTTTTACTTGACCTCCCAAGGTCGAATCCCCTTGGGCATGTGTTGCATTCAAATCTCCTTGGGCATGTGTTGCATTTTTGTTGTGTATATAGTGGTTGGTATAAATATAAATATTTTTGTTGTGTATATAGTGGTTGGTATAAATATAAATATTTTTGTAAATAATATAAAAGACATAAAAAAATGAAAAACAAAAAAAATTAATTTTTTATATAACAGTTAATTTTTGTTGTATATAGTGGTATAACTATTTTTGTAAATAATACGAAAGGTATAACAAAAATAAAAATAAAAAGTTTATTCTATTTGAAATCTCCATCTTTCTACTAACAATCTCTTTTACTAAATTTATTATAGAAACCTAAAAAAATAAATTTTTGAAAAATTGAAGTGTTATTTCCAAAATTTGTACGCATTTTATTAATTTTTACATTGATAACCAAATCTTTTATTTTATTTATGAATTTTTGCATTATAAATCATGTAATATACTATTTTTCTTACAATTGTCAATAATACATTTTAAATTAGATAATATTATAAAATATTTTTAATTTGTTCTTATTTGTCTAATAAAATAATTATAAAATGTAAACTAATAATTATAATTTCAGTATATAATATTATAATTAGTGAGGTTGTAATAATTTTGGATTATAGTTAGTTAAGCTGTAATAGTTTGGGTTTTTTTAGCGGATTAGGGTTTTTCGCCAAAACGAGATTTTAATGGCCATTCTTTCATTGATTAGTCTACTCTTTATAATAGTCCATATATAATTATATATTTTATCCATGATTGTTCTATGATTTTTCTTTTATGTGATGCAAATTTAATAGTTAAAATAAGTTTATACAGGGAAAGAGCATCTCAATATTCACAAATTGATAAAAAAAATGAAGTTAATAATGTAGTACCCTCATTTTTTTTTATTGGATTCCTAAAAGACAACATTTATAATGAATTTTAATAATTTTTTCGGATTTTTTTGAAGCTTTAATCAGACCGATTCAGCCGATTCCCGCTCCGGATCACCGATTTACCGATCCGGATCGGTTTTTGAGGTGCCCGATCAGGGTCACCGATCCGCTTTCTAAACCATTGGTTTTGACTATGAAAATGGACAGCACAGGATATAGATATTATGTGAGACATGGGTCGAACAGTTGTAGATCTTTCCTAATTTGGTGAGTGGTCTAATATCCGAGCTTACTCGTTACAAATTGTGAATGAACATGAATGCAGAACGGCGAGTGCAATACAATGTTCTATGCTATGAGATGAGAATGTTGAATTCAATGCTAAAGTGATGGAATTGTAGCTGAGTACAATTCTATTTTTGTGAAATGGATAACCTATGTTTTTTTCTTATTATATTTTTCCTAATAGCCACAGCACTTCTCTTCACTGCAACGGACACTGAATCGCATTTAACCCCACTGGTTAGATAACAGTGGATGACACTTGGATTTCAAACATGAGCCCCAATTTTGGTGTTCAAAACCAAATATTTGCATATATATATATATATATAGGACTTTATGGATAATGGACTTAAGTTTGCAATCGATAAATTAGAATACATTCAGCTTGACCCATACTTTTACCCCAAGAAACGAACAACAAATTTCTTATTCTTAGGGAAGAAAGTTGAATTCCTCTAATTTTACAGTAATTCAACATCTTATCTATATGGATCCAGTGTTCTAGCCTAGAACTAGAGGGAACTAGAGGTTTTCAGGTTCAGCTCGCACAAGGGGAAAAAAAAAGAGATTCAACTCAGAATCCATTGCAGTAGCCAGATGCTAAACTCAATATTACTGCCCCCTAATTGTTGGGTGAAATTATTAAATGAAAATAAACATAAAATTTTCATTCATTGTAGCCACAGCTCTGAATGCATGAGGGAGATGAAGGGATCAAACTTTGAAATTAATTCCAGAAACAACCAAACAGACCACATTAATCTTCCCTTTATTGCTACTATTATAACTGCAAAAGAACAACAAACTTAATGGGAAATTTCAATAGTAAAGAAAGCACAATTACCCAGGAGTTAATGATAGTTTTAAGGAGCCTCTATATTCCCCAGGATGATCCACGCCAATTACACGGCCAAATGCCATGTTGCATTCCGTCAAGAACAAGCTGCAGAATGGTCTCCGGAACCAAGCTGGGGGCATGAAGGGTTGTGAATGATCCCCCTGCATCACAGCTCATTAGAGAAACAAATCCCACCTAGGCTGATTGTAGGAAAATTCTAGATCTCAGAACCAAAATCAACTTCCCCAATTAATAAATTCTCATATTACCTCATTAAAGAAATTGATGAGGCAACAGTCAGGCTGTACATTCAACACTTGCCAGCAAACTAGTCTATCAACAACATCTTGCAGCTCATTAGGTATGGCTTCCACATTACGATCTGAAGAAACAAATTGTTTAAACAAAGTTTCAAAGTTGTTCGTAAGACAGGACAGTCGCACTTAAAAAGGTTTTGTTTTTCTTTTTATCCAATTTAAAATGGATGCCATAAACACATACACACACAAACACAGCAAAGAAAAGGAGGATTTTGCCTTTAGAAGTTCCAGCAGTATTTTCCTCTTCCACGGGTCCATCATAAATTGGGATACCTAATTGAATCATCTCTCTTCCATGACCTCTCATTGGTCTCTTAGAAACCACAAATGTAGGCCCTGCATTTGCCAGTTTTTAACTTTTATTGAGGGGATCACAAAACTCGTTGCTGCAACTTTGGTAATAAATTTCAATATCATAAAGAAACATATATCTCCAACTTTTAAACAAGCATAAAATCTACCAGTACACTTCAAAGCTATTAATAATAATAATAATTATTGGCCAATACAATTTTGATTTTAATCTATGGAAAATTTCCATTCTTACACATATTCTAAAGAGAAAAACAGAGAGGTGCAAATGCCATGAGCACAACCAAGAAGAATACTAGGCAAGTCCCCAAATTTTGATCATTCAAAGTCAAAATCAGCACAATGGCCAAAATATAAGTTGTGATACTTTTGCATAACTACAATAAGCACAAATGGCATCACGTAAATTAACACCCTTGTGGCTAGCTAGTTAGCTATAATAGAAAGAGCAACAAATTGACAAGCTAGTAACTGGAGTCTACACCTTCCAAAAGCCTGCCAGATAAATACTCAAAATTGGGAGGGGTCATGGTTATTACTTATTAGCAAGAAAAAGGGCAAAAAGAAATAAGTGATGTGAACCAGTTAGAAAGGTGGGGTTCAACCCTGTTCTGACCACTTCTCTACTACTTTGGGTTACATGCAGCTTGACCCTACTGGATCATATATGCCACATCTAGGTGTAACAGGCTGATTCACTATGTCCATTTTGGTTCTCAGAAAATTAATGGCGAAACCTTGTAGACAAGGCTAGATTTGGCTTAACTACAATGATGTTTTATACACTGTAGCAATTAACTTAACAACAATTCATACTAAAGGAACACAAGAATTCAAATCATATATGGGTTGTTTTCTGGACTGCTCTCATCATAATGAAGAGCTTCATAGCTTTTTCTGAAGAGCAAAAGACATGGAAGATGGCATCACAAATTGAAAGGGGCAATTGTTACAAACAAAGAAGTTACCAGTGATAATGCCATCTGGATTTCCCAAGTACATTGTCAAAAAATTGAAAAAAGTTAAATGTAAAGAATCTATACACTATCTGTTGGGGTTTGAGGCCTTTAAAGCCCGTACAAGCATGTAAAAATAATAAATATTAGTGGGTTGCACACTTCAAAGAGACTGACCTAAGATTGGATGATATATAGCCCAGGTCATGTCCAAAACCCTTTCCCTTAGGCATAGGCACCATTAAGGGTTTCAAGAGGGTTATCCCTTCTCAAGGTTAGAAAGATGTCCAAAGACGATGTGTTTAGGCCAACAAAGCTTTGTAATCTACTATGTGCAGTTGTAGGCTTGTGAGATTAATGACCAAAGCCTCAACTAACTTTTGTAGGGCATTGTACATATGACAACCACATTCTGTGAAGCAACCCTGTAGAGGGGATACATGTACATGTGCATAGAAAGAGCCCCCTTTGTACAATAGTGATTTATGCATGTAACTTGCTCTTGGGGGAGGGGAGCCTGTAATCCACATACTAAGACCGTGGTTTCACTATTTATTGGCCACCTTTGATGGGTCAATCATGAACCCCTCCGCATGACTATGAGTCATGGATCCCTTTGGGCTGGCTTAAAGATAATTGTGGATCACGGATCTTGGCACGGGTGGAGTGCCCTAACAGTCACCCTTCCTGACCTATTGGTACCAATCCACTTCTAAAACCATTTCTGAGTGTTTTCGAATTTTGAAGAACTTCAAAAAGATTATTTTCAACTTCATTTATGTTCCTATGAAGTTTGGATATTTTTCGAACTTTTTATAAGATTGTTTTAATGGCATAAAACCTAAAAGGTCTTTTTTCTTAAATTTCTAGAACTTGTAGGGGTAATGGGACCCATGGGGGGAAAGGGGCTAACGGCCCAGCCCCCACACATAAGGGACCCCCATGATGTGGGATGTAGGGCTGACATTGGCCTTGCTATATGGTTAAATAATAGCTATATTTTTATCTTAATATTCTTATTCTATCGTAGTATATTCTACAATATGGAATGTGGATTAGAATCATTCGAGGAAATGAAATAATCGCGAATTTCGAGTAACTGGCCAATCCGCTGAAGTAGCTAAAGTAGTGATGAATCCCGTCAATAAAATGGGAGATCTACTAGGGAATCCTCTTAGTTCTGGAAATCTTGGAAAAGATTTTGTTAGGAGATTTTGTGGGAGTAGAAAACATTTTTTAAGATCTTAAAACATTTAGTTAATTGAGAAATATATTCTTATGACTATGAAAATTGACCAAGACTCTTTGATTTTGAATATCTACAATGTCTTTATGATAGAAAGGAAACTCTAATCAAAGTAGCACATGAGATTTTATTGGTCTTATTCTATATTGACTAGAGTGGATATGGGTCAAAGATTAAGAGAATAGGTACCTAGATTCCTCCCTAAATTTGGATGGCTGATTTCAAGGATAGACGGCTCTGATTTGTTTCTCTCACCTCACAGATTACTTCGGAATCCTAAAGTCAAACTGAATCCTAATCTTAAGTGGAATATCCTAGAGCCATTAAGGCTTATATAAGGAGGGGTTCTCCCCTCATTCCCATCACCTTGTGATCAGACACCTCTCTCTCTCCTCCACGCCATCTCTCTCTCCAGCTCTCTCTCTCTCCTCTCTCGCTAGCATGCCCCCCCCGTAGAGACTCAGGGGTGGCACACACCACGTAGGATACAAAAAGGGGGCACACCCAGCTGCAGTGTTGGTTAAGGTAGGTGCCTTTGTGGCATGACCAAAGGTTTTAAAAGGGTTTAAAGAAACCCTAATTATAGAAGCCCATGCTCTCAGCCCCATAGTTCTGTGATAGGGTATTTCAGAGGTGCTTCCCAGTTTCAAAGGATCCAGCAAGACCTAAGGAATATGTGCACCACCGGTTTAGTAATCAGGTATGGGGTGTACTACGTCCTAAGAGGTTAACCTTAAGCAAAAGGGTTAGTGACTCTTTTCCCGATTTTTCTTTGATTGATTTTGTTTTCAGTTCTTGATTCATATTTGTCTAGAAGTCCTAATTGTGTGTTTTGAGTCCTATTTGGATTAGGATTCCTACTTGGACTGGAACTCCTACTTAAATTAGAATTCCTAATTGCATTAGAATCCATATTGTAAGTGTAATAGAATTCCTAATTGTATTAGAATTCATATTGTAAGTGTGAATTCAGTTTTGAAAAAGTTTTTTGGTAGTAAGAATTAAAGAACCTAGATTGTAGTAGGTTTATTTTCAATTTCTGCATTGTATTGTGGCAACTATAAGTAGAAATTCCAGTTATATACATAAAAGGAAAAGTTTATATAGAGCCGCGGCTCTAAACAATCAAATTTGAGCCTACCTCAAAAATTGCACTATAAGAGGTTGTTTTAATGCCGAAATATCTTCAGATTGATCATCTCGACATCAAGATGTATGGACAAGAGAAAAAATGGATCTCAAGTTTTGGAAATAGTGTATTTTGTGACGTATTTTGGGGCCGTCAATTTTCAAGATTTTCAAGTTTTCATATATATGTCGATCTACACTATTTTTTAATCTTTAAACTTTATAAATAAATATGAAAATATATTTTAAGGCTATCACAAAGATTTCCAATATTGAAACCACATTTCTCAACACTATTTGAAGGTAGGCTCTAACTTGATTGTTTAGAGCCTAGGCTCTATACAAACCGCACCCATACATAAAAGAGGAAATTGTTAAATTTATACTTAGTAATTCTACAGAGCCACACCCTTCACTATTTAGACAAATCATAGAAGATCAAAACCATACTACAAGACATTTAACTCCAACAAACTCAATGCCCTCATTTTGTTTTATTTATCTATCTTCTTTGATGTGTCTACATTTGTTTTCAAGTTGAAAATAAACTAGTCCAAAGTCCCCCAAAATCTTTCAAAAGACTTCTTGAAATAAATCAACAAAAATTTCCTTAATTGGACGAAGTATATGTTCCTATGAGATCCTTTAAACAAAGATTTCTGTTACAATACATCATGTGCCACCCCTAGATCGTCAAAAAGTCACTTTAGGAGCAACATCAATAACACATTGATTCTTAGATAGGTAAAAGAAAATACTAAATACTCAATATTGAAATAGGCAGACAGCAGCAAGCAACAGGAAACATAATCTGACGCTTTATTCTACTTTCCCTTAAGCCTAAAATGGCAAAGACCCAATTCAACATGCAAGCGTGTTTGAATCTAGAACTGCCATGAAAGTATATTCCACATTTTTTCAATTCTCATCAATGTTTCAAAAACCAGATCAGCCAAGCAAACCGGCCTTCCAAGAATCTGGTCCAGATCGACGAACTAGACCAAATCCTCTGGTGCGCGAATCAGTCCCCAAAAAAAAATTAAAACACTAATTTTAATTCTGAAAAATAAAAAATGAAATATAATAAAAAATAAAACGGGTGAGGACCAAGTGATTTTGAAAGCCTGGTTTCATGACAACTCACCCGGTACTCTAATCGGAACCTGGCAAGTTCGTCAAAATCGAACTGGTTCCTGGTTTCTGCTAGGGAACTAGTCAACCCCACAAGGAACCAACTCAATCTCCACCAATTCCCAATCCGGATCAGTGATTCCCAATCCGGATCAGCGAATTTTGAAACATTGGTTCTCATTATGGGCAGGATCATCCTAAAACAAGCTTAAAGATACCAGAAACGAAAGAATAAAAATAAGACTAATTAGTTTTCTGAAAATACTTTGTGGAACCAGGCAGTTTTCCAAAACTTCTTCCAGCCCATGTTTCCCACAGTTGGTTACATTTATTGTAGTTTCATGCCCAAACAATGTGTCCCATCTGTAGGTAGTTTAACTCTTTCAATAACCAAAAGGATCCCACGTGATATACAGTTATATACTGTCTTGAAAAGAGTTATTTTCAGGTCTATCACTGTATAATTCACACATGTCCTGATAAAGGACAAGGTCATATAATCATCTCCACCAACAATTTATCGAACTATATAATTCTATTGGTGCAAATATATTTCCAAAATTTAAGTGATGCAATACGTATAATGTCAAAATAAATGCAGGGAATTTGTCCAAGCACAGACATAAAATGATGTAGAGAATCTGTCACTCGTCGCATATGCTGTAATCATGTATTCATGTGAAGTAGGAAATATACAATTATTAAATTTACACTGTACAAATTATTAAATTTACACTGTACACAAAGCGAGAGGTACAAAACTATTAACATTTAAGAGCAACCCAACTTGACCTCCAAATCCACTAGAAAGGCATCTAAGGCCACCCCGTTCTAGGCAAGCAAGCACCAGACCACCCCATTCAAGACAGGAACATTGAAATGCCCCCAGGTGGGAACTTTTAACTTCGTAGGTGGAAAGGTTACTAATGACTTTTCAATGAGGTTTTAAGGTCAAATCCGACATATCTTCTTACATTTTTAAAATCATGGAAGGGTCATGCTTCGGTTAAAGCTTATTGTATGACTTAGATAGGATCCTAGATCCCTCGGACTTGACTTTTGGGAGCTTAGAATTAATTTCGTTATTCAAACTCTGAGTCTAGGTGGGAACTTTTAACTTAGTAGGTGGAAAGGTTACTAATGACTTTTCAATGAGGTTTTAAGGTCAAATCCGACATATCTTGTTACATTTTTAAAATCATCGAAGGGTGGTCATGCTTAGGTTAAAGCTTATTGTATGACTTAGATAGGATCCTAGATCCCTCGGACTTGACTTTTGGGAGCTTGGAATTAATTTCATTATTCAAACTCTGAGTCTAGGTAGTGTAGGTTGTTCCACATGCATCCAACAAGTCCAAGCACGTAATTTATACCCCATCTAGAATCCTAAGCTTCAACTGATATTTTTTATTTATCCTCTTTGCTCAATCTTTGGTCATCATAGAGGACTGTCATGTCAGTTCTTAAGAGCTAGGTCCATTCAATCTAGGTGGCTCAGGGCATGGTTGACAATCTTTACGCTTGGAAGGAAAAGCTGGGGACTAATTATAATCAATCAAAAACCTTAAAATTATGGTTACTTTGTAGTAGGAGGCTCAAAATAATCAGACAAGCTTTTGAAGACTTGCGATAAGTTGATAACAATAAGCTCCTAACATATCCATTTCCTTTGTGCCACAACATCCCTACATAAATTTGATAGTGACTAGTAAGCCATATGAATTTTACGTTTCTCTGTGTGAAATCAATGATTGAAAACGGTCAAGTCCACTTCAACTTGGCCGAGTTACTCGGACTCAACTCTTGGCGAAGCCAAGTAATCTGGTGCAGTCCACTTTAAATATGTAAAGAAATCACAAAAAATATATAAGAAATGTGGAATGAACGTATAAAAATTTATGTACATAATTTGGATTTTTTAGGATGATTTATGAGTTTTTCTTGTCATATGCCCAATTTTTATATTTTCCCCTTGTTTATGGATTTTCCTAGAATATCTCCAACCATGAATCAATTTTTTCTAAAACTATATTTTCTATATCTTTTTTAGCTTTTTTGGACTTTTGTGTTGCCTTTGGATTTGTTTAACTTTTACAATATGTATTTTATTTTTAAACAATTTTTTTGAATTTTTTATTTAAGGGCCTTTTGGCTCTGTAGACTTGCTGAGTTACTCACCTTGGGGCAGTGTCGAGTACGAGGCCTGAGGTGAGTTAAAAAATATTGTCTGAAATGATACTCAATCATTACAAACACAGCACCCTTTGAGCTCTCTATTCTTCATTTTCTTTGTCAGTAGCATGCCTTAGCATTGATATTTAAACCATCCTTATTCCAAGTAATTTTTCCTTAGTTAACATTGCTATTTTTCATGTATTATAGGTGAATGAGAGAATTTGGCCAACTGTACGAGTTTCCTTTTAAGAAAAAAGTCAATGTCATTGTTTTGGCCGCTCACAATTTCTCATAATGAAACGTGCAATTTGTTGAACTTGTGCATCATAGACTTGAGACATTTCTTGAAACCCCATTGAATCTGGTTTTTCATATTGTATCACCTGTAAATTATTACATTCTGGATGATGCCTAGGTATATTTCATGAAGCACAAGCCTGAGGTGTTCAGTTATTGAAACTTTCAATCAGTGATTAAAAAGTGCCAAGTTTGCTCGCAATCACCCGAGTCAACCCGTACTTAGGGGATCCCCGTTTCCGGATGGATCCCAATCGAGGTCACATGATCCCATTGGTTCACTACAATGAACCGGCAGGGTCCAGAATTTCAAAGTCTAGAGCAAGTCTCAGAAAATCACCCAAGTCCAACAGACAACTCCCTTTTTAGGGGGTTTTTCTGTCCACCCAAAAAATTGCCCCTTTAATCGGATCTCTCTGATTTGCAATCTAAAGGCCCATGGGCATATAATCTTTCTTCTTCTTTCTTTGACATCTTAACAGGATAGGAGTGGACCTCATTGAGGTAACGTTGTCACTCACTCCACCACCCTGATCACCATGCCAAGAGCGCCGTTCCTTGGGGGTTTGATTTTTTACAGTTTTAGGGTCAAACTACACCAACTATTTCCTCAAACAAGGTTTGATTTGCATTAGTTTTTGAAAAAAAATACATACTAATTCAATGGATGTTTTTCCAAAAACTAACAATAGAATCATTTTTCAGAGTTTTTAACAAGTTTTCCTTTTTTCCATTTAAGGGGCAGCCCTCTCAAACTCAGAAAGCCGACTCAGGCCTGGTAGAGGCGTCGCCTCAGCATATTAACTGTCCCAAGACTGGGTTTTCAAACGCTAAATCCAAGGTCATTGATTCAACTCAGTCCCGAATGCCCATCAAAATGCTTAGGCACATAAAGGATGTTTAACACTGGGACGATGTAAAGGTTGTTCAGGATTTTATTATCTCCAGGACATAAGTAGCTTATTCATCTACGATTGCACGCACAAATTGTACATGTATGTTATCTAAAAAGAAAAGTGTTAACAGTAATGTATCCATTCCAGTAGGATACAAATCGTTTCCCATTTTATCATGCTAGCAAAAAAGAAAAAACAATGAATATAACAGATATATTAAAGAAAAAAAACTAGATACATATAATAGAATATGAGTATCTTACAACAAGCATCATCAGCTAGAAAAACTTGCCTTGAATATCTCCTCTACGCCCCGCAGCCCTAAGTTCATTTGCAAATGTTACAAGCCGTGAAATCTCTGTACTGTCGAATAGCTCTTCATACAACTCCAGTCCTTCAAGAACATTGACCTACAAAAAGAATGAAGCAATATCTAATATGCAATAATATATGAATGCTGTTAGCAGGAAATAGCATCCACTATCCAAAGAAGGTGCACATGAAAGAGATCATGCACTAATATGTATAGGATCCTACCGCCTTCCCATCTAAGTATTCAGTAGCCACGAAAGTCTTAGGGGCCGGGACACTCTCGTTTTCCTCAACTTCCTTCTGAACACCATCTGCTTCATCCTTTTGAGTCACAGTATCACAAGGCCCTGCAGAATATCATGACCAAACCAATAGAAAGTTGTTCTCAAGACATGCATGAAAGGTATCCAAATATAGATAACTACATCCATTTGATTTCTTAAAAATATGTATCGCAACAGAGACTCCAGCATTAAATAAGAGATATTCACATGATAAACAAGAATAAAAGTATAAGCTACTAGCATATTTTGCATATGGTTCATTGTCTATCCTCAATGAAGGGATCTCAATCCCAAAAACCTCCATGCATCTCCAAGCAAAAATTGGAACTACACCATGCACATGTTACACAGAATACTAAGGTAAACTACTGGCTACAACTGACTTGTACACTTCCATAGATCACAAGACTTCCAATCCATGAAAAAAAGTGCTCTGCAATGAGTCAGAAAAATGGGAATCATGTTTTAAGTATGGCATACCACAATTGTTCAAGATTTTAGGCTCTGAATTACCATCCTCGGTTCCCAATGAATTCGGGCCATTTGATAAGCTGCAGACTCTCTGAGACTTGGAAACCTCCACTCCTACACAAATAAAATGGTTTATAGACTATATGTTTTTTTCAGAAACTTGAGCACAACAGCACCTACAATGACTTGCAAAGAAATGGAAGTGCTCAAATTTTTATACAGTAATGTCCAGGGAATTTTTTCAGCTGGATGACTAAGTATTACAATGTAACTTAATATGCTAATGGCATCGCAATAAAATTCAATCCAATAAACATGATTTTGCTCAAGAAGCAATATATCTCACATATATGGAAACTCAATCTCATAAGAGTTAACATTTTATAAGTTCGCAGCCAATAAGGATAACAACTAATAGTGAAGTAAATTAAAATGTGAACGCCGAAATACTAAAAGGCCTTACAAGCTAGTAGAAACTTCATCATAGAAATAAATACAAAAAGGCCAATATAGTAAAACAAGATAGAGATCCACATGAAATCCATAAATACACCAAATAAGGACGAAGTCATCAAATCCACAAATACACCAAACAGTTACAAAGACAATGAAAATAAATTAATGGTACTATGTCATTACCATGATCTTCTAAATCTGGAACATAAAAGAGTACCCAACCATCAGATAAAGATAGAAGCACTAAATTATAATTACCTTCTCTCTCCTCGCCAGACATTGACCCATTGACCTGTTTAACCTCCTCTCCATGATCTGCACCGTTACCAGAAGTCCCAACAACAACTTTACTCGAAGCCCCAGAGTCTTGACTCTCCTTCTCGGAGCCCCCATAAATCCCATGACCCTGAACCATGCTCCAATGCCTATTACCAAAACTCTGTTGACCTGATTTCTTTGGTTCTTTCTCTGAATATCTCATATGAAAACCTGGCATTGTTGGGTCGCAATGCCTTTGTTGCTTTCTCCATGCTACCTGTTGCAATGAGTATGCTATTTCGGCCACTGGAAAGTATTGTTGCATGTGAAGAACTGGTGTCCAGTTACATCTCCTTTGTTGAATGAAAGCCAAGGTAGTTTCATATTCACCTGGTGAACCAACTGCCTTGAGATGATAGCATAAAGAGTCTATAATGGCATTTGCTGCTGCAAATTCTGATCGAAGCCATGAGATAAACCCATCTCTCTCATCCGGGAACCACGGCTGTTGCCTTTGGTGGATCTCACCACCCTGAAACTGCATTCTATCGGGGATGGTTATGCAAGGGTTGCTATTGAGAGATGCATCTCCAGCTGGCATTTTGATGCACAGTCAAGCCTATCGTAACCACATTCTCAACAGATTGATATTGCTACTGCTTGTTGGGTCAGTTATATTGACCTGGGAAAAGGCCTATTGGGACCAGATGATCAATGCAAGCAATCTATATATCACTGAATTTCTCTATAACTTAATTATAGCCAGTTTCCTTATAAGGTGATGAATAATTACTGGACATACACAGAAATTCCATGTAACAAATGAGGAATTGCTTGCAAAGCTTTGCAATGATGTACTGTGACTATATGGAATGAATCATCCACAAGTAAGAACACATTAACCGCTGGATCTTGTGCATCCCAAAAGGGTAAATAACCAAGGATAAATAGCCTCAGTCTTCAATGACTAGATTCAATGTATATACTTCGGCTCAGATAAATTGTAAGATTCAGGTAAATTACAGTGTTCTTCGATGAATTTAGCTTCACTGATGTTAAAATCCTATAAAAATTAATCCAGATACTATTGATTTCTGACAACAGGCGAGACCAGATGCTCCTTTCTTGCGCTAAAAAGACTTTCTAACACTACAAAGCCTTTCAAGGGCTCTACTAATACTGCATTCTAATAATAAATGATACACCAGACATTTATAAAAATAGCGAGTTCAACATTGAAGGGGAAAAATACAACTGATTCTCAACTTATCCAGAATCCCCTTGAAGGCATCAGAGACTTGATATTTTATGAACAATTGCAGAACTTTTAACTGATCCCACAGAACAAGCCTCCTGACTTATCTGATACTCTTCTGCTCACTGAAAATCCTCTGATCCTTTGAGTTGGAATCCAGAACCAGATAGAGCTTGTGATCAAGAATCAATAACTTCTAAATAACAGAAACTCAGCAAGATTAACTGCATTATAATGATCCTTGAACTACTCGATCCAAAATCATCTGAATCCCTCTATCAACAGAACATCGCTTCAAATTGCCAAAAAACTGCAGAAAGACCAGCAAACTATCTCAAACCACTGAAACATGAAGGAAAAACCAGAAAAATCCTCGAAATTACCAAAAATACAGAAAACCAGTAAACTGCCTCAAATTACCAAAAAACATATGAAAATCAACCAAATTGCCACTTAATTACCAGATCTATGGCCAAAAACACCAAATTCAGCATCAAAAACACAAAAGCAAGACCAAGATAACAAACTCCAGCGGAAAAAAAAAGCTCTAGCAAAGATTTAGAAACGCCAAAATGTAGCTTCATACCAAGAAGCTTACCTGTAATGTAAGAAAGAGAGATAGGGGGCAAAATGAAGGTTTAGAGCAAGAAAATGAGATGAAGATACGGAATGAGAAGATCAAAAAAATGGAGGAATAGAGTGAGAAGATCAAAAGTGGAGTTCTGAACTAAGATCACAGAAACAAATAAATTGATAATGGTGGAGAGATAGACTCCTACAGTAACAAGAATGGTAGAGAAAGAGGAATATTTATACCAGGGTCAAGTGGGTTCTAGTGGGTTCAATGTTGAGGGCGCGCTGGGCTCAAGATGGCTCGAACCATGTGCATATGAAGAAGCCTGGGGAACACGCCAAGATCCCTGGGTCCATGCACTCTCTCTCTCTCTCTTCACGCTGAAGCTGCCTTTTATACCTTGAGGGTTATGAGTAGGCGATCGGGAGTGACCGCGAACCGGCGGTGGAGATCCGTGATGACCGGTAATAGACGGTGGCGGTGGGGCATATGGGGACGGGATATCGCGGTGGTGACCGGCTTGGGAAGCGCCGAATGGTGAGACGAGGGTTAAAAGGTCGCCGCCGGTGAAAATTACGAGAATGTCCCTAGAATATTCGGTATATGCCAGAAATGCCCTCTATACGGTTGGCGATACTGCCAAGATATCCTACCATTGCTATTTGTGCTCTCTGCATTTGTTACTCGCACCCAAAACAAGCTAAACAAAGCGTCGTCACGTCTTTCGAAGGACAGTTTCTATGCAGTCAGCCCGCATATTGTAGAAATGCGGGCTTGACAATAAATATATTTTTTAAATTTATCTTTAGAAAATATATAATTTTTAACATGGATATCATGAATATGAAAAAAAATTGAAAATTAAAAATAATAATTATATTAATAAATTATTTTGACCGTTAGTTACAATTGTTTTTAAATAGACCAACTATACATCTATCCTTAAGATGGATACTTTATACTGGACCGCATATTGTAGAAATGCGGTCGAGGCCGCATGAAACAATTTTCCTTCAAATAATTGGATATGGCCCATTATAAAGGTGTTCATAGCAAAAACAAGTGTGCACATGGAACCCACTTATATGCGTGTTACACGTTTGCGTTTATTATCATCTTCTTTGTCTTCTCGACTAATTGAATCATTATATTAATCATTATGATCAAAGATTTTTTTCAACTAATTGGAGCCACCTATATGAATCATGATCTACCATTGTGCTATATTAAGGTTATACCTTTAGTGAGGCCAAAAGTCCCTATTTGTACAATGAAATATTCACATTTGTGCAAATATTATAATTTACAAAGGGTATGGTTTGTATAAGGTTGCAATCTTAATCAATCATGTCCAAATTTTATCATAACATGTAATTTTGGTGTAAAAAATTCTTAAGATTATCTTAAAATCTATTTTCATGTTTGATCATAAATTTTTAAACCCTAAAAATGGTTAAAAATGGACAGTCTATAATATGTTGCAAGATGCAATATTTTTGGGACTCGAAATCTTTTATCTTTTTTTTTTTTCATAGTCATACTTCTCGATATCGAGATGATCAATTGGAGATATATTCAACATTAAAATAACTTTTTTCGATAGAATTTTGAGATGCATCTTTATTTCTACATTTTAAGGTATTAACCTTATATAAACTTTTTCTATTTATAAATATGGGTTATGTTAGGGTGTTCACACTATAGATCACTTTATAGTGGGTGCAATTGGCATGCAGATGCCTCCGTAGCTGTAGAGGTAAGGTGCACCTTCAAATTTTATCATGGCATATAATTTTGTTGTAAAACATTCTTAGGATTATCTCAAAATCTATTTTTATATCTAATTATAAAATTTTAACTTTCAAAAATGGTTAAAATCCAGTAGATCTATAAATATATGAAAATCTTGAAAATAGACGGTGTAGATAATATGTTGTAAAATGCCCTATTTCTGAGACTTAAAATCTATTTTTTTTCATGGTCATACATCTCAATGTCAAGATGATCAATCAAAGGGTTTCAACATTAAAACTACCTTTTTCGATGGATTTTTTAGATGCATATGTAGCTGTAGAGGTAAGGTTGCGACCTTATATTAACTTTTTTCTTTTATAATTGTACTCAACAAACTTTGGACACTAATATATTATTGTTTTATGCATAGAGCATTTTTTGTAGTAATGGTATTTTGGATCATTAAGAGAAGTGTGACACCATCCACATGGGGTATGACATTATCCATATGTGTGCTCCATATGGGTGATGTCATATCGTTCCTAATGATAAAAAAATATATTTACTAAAAAAATATTGTAATACAAAACAAATGTATATAAGTATCTAAATTTTGGTAAGTACATAAAAGGACCCGGTTTCTACGCGGCCAAGGCCGCATATGTAGAACAATAAATCTATTTTTGAAATGGATTTTAAGACAATTTTTAAGGACATGTAATCTCTAATATGGAAATCATGAATACGAAAAAATAAATAAATTTTAAAAACTAAAAATAATAATTCTAGTAAGAAAACATTTGGACCGTTAGTTTTCATTTTTTTTATATGGAACCCCTACTTGTATCCATCTTTAAGATGGATGCTTTAAACTTTTTGGACCGCATATCTAGAAATGTTGTCCAACCCGCATGAAATATTTTTCCATTATAAAATGCTCTATAGTGTTAGCACCCTAACATAACCTTATAAATATTGGCCATTTGCACAATGAGATATTCAACTTGTTGGATCAGAAGGTGGTTTATATAATGTGACAACCATACTTGCATAAGTAAAGGTGCAATATTATAAATGAGTGATAATAGTTACATAATATACATTTGACGGGTTTTTTAAGACAATTTTAAAAAGTAGCATGTTTTTAAGCTAATGTTAAACCTACATTATCCAAATAAAATAGATAATATAAATACTACAATATTACTTCTACAAGTGAAGTTCCAATATTCTACGAACTTTTTCCTTTAACATTATGTCTAGTTTTATTCAGCTTCAAAAAGATTATTAAAAATACTTAGTGATCATGAGTTGGAATTGTATGATTTGTATGTTGTCTTTAAAAAATTGTTAATTTGGAGCAGAATCAGTTGATCTCAATTGGATTTTATACAGTGAGATCATTTACCTTTGGTACAGGTAGATCATAATTACTTAGTGAATTTTGATAGCTTGGATATATCAAGAAATTCGAGTAAATTTCTTTTGAACTTTGAGCTTGGTCAATGAAATAAATGCAGCTACCCAATTTCACATCTAATGGTCAATATTAGTTGTGACCATGTTGTACCAAAAGTAAATGGTCTCGTTACATACTTTTCCAAGCCTTTTTTTTTTGGTAGATTTGAAATTTCAAAGAGCTCTAAGCATGGGTTTCCTTTCATTCGAATTAAGTTATCCCTTGGCTCAACATTAATTCAAATCATACTTCAATTCAAAACTACTCCAAAAAAATTTGTCAGTGGGATTTAAGAAAATGTTAGTTCTTCTTTCCATATTTTATAATTTAGTGCTTGATTAGTGATCAATTTCTTTTTTGATTTTGAATGCTCCAAATTGTATTTTCAACAAGTATTTAATCAGTTTTATCATAACATATATTCAACAATTTTGAAGATTTTATGTCTTTTTTTCCTCATTTTGAGGGGCCTAGCCCTAAATTGGTGAGCTAAACAGGGAATCTATAAGCCACCTCAAATCCCCTGGAAGCAAAGTTACCCATTGGTTTTTATTTTAAGGGATTGTATATTATGAAACTTTTATCTTTGTTATAAAGAGGTCACGATTACTTTTGACCATTAGATGTCAAATTTGATGGTTTGGGTTGTGTTATAAAGTTTGAGATTTTTTATGTTTATTTTTTTTTAAACTTTGAACCCTGTCAATGACGGGCTCACAACTGGTCAATTTAAAAATATGAAGGATAATAGTAATTATGACCTCCTTGTGCTAACAACAGTGATTTAAAAAATGCCGGGCAGGTGCGGAGTCGCCTGATCCAACCAAAGAATTGGTCACCCTAGCTGATTCTATCAATATATAGGAAATGATCCTGATCTAGAAGAGAGCCAACAATTTGTAACAGTAAAATGATGTTTTGCTACAATAAATACACCGATTCATCAATCCCGACCGGTGTTTGGCTGGTTCACTGTTTTTGCATGTGTTTTTTTGTCGATTCGTTGTTTTTTTCGCAAAATAAAACGGTGACCCGGACTTATCAATTCACCGATCCGATCCAGTTTTTACGATTATCAATCCGGGTCACCGATCTGTTTTTTAAATCATTGGCTAAAAGTAAATGGTATCTTTCTATATTTTAGGGTCATGATGTTATTCCCACCCAAAGATATATTTGGCAAATCTAATTCCAATTTTTTTTGTCCCACCATATTTTAGGTGGAAATAGCAAACTGCAGGTGCAAAGACTAATTCCAATCACGGAAATGTATAAACATGTTAATGCTAAAAGAAAGTAGTTTTTTTTTAAAGAGTAATGATCCTGTGAGACCCTCCCACACCCATATGTGTAGGACCCCAAAGGATCACTATTAAATTTGGCACAGATCTGTAGAAAAGTCAAGTTCCATACCCATATGATAACTTTTTTAGAGATCTGTGTCAAATTTAATGGTGATCCTTTGGGGTCCTACACACATGGGTGTGGGAGGGTCTCATAGGATCATTACTCTTTTTTAAAAAAGGTACCCCGAGGCTTCTATTAAATACTGAAAATTCCTTCTTCTTTTTTGAGTAAGTGTGAACTTCATTAAGGTAATGAAAAGTGCAATAAAAAGTAACAACAAGAAGAAATAAAGAAAAGGAAATAAGGGGGTAGGAAGCCAGACACAAGAGGCCAGGCAAAAAAACAAGGGGGAAAGGTAGAACAGAACAAGGTCCAAAGGAGACCAAAGATTAAGAAGTAGCCAAGTGATCAACATCTGAATTGTACCCTTGAGGAACATGAGAGAAGACAACATGGTAGTCTCTCAAGCAGATAAGAATTTCATCCATAATACTGCTGAGATACCACAAGGTTGAATCAGGATGAAGGTACCATCTGATGACATTTGCTGATCCCCCTAAATATGCACCCTAGAGAAGGCAAGATTAAGGTTGCACACGGCCATTGTCAGCGCCCAGAGCTTTGCTTCGTTAATCTCACATGAGTGAATTCTACCCGAGATCGTCCATATGACCTCCTCTTGATGATTGCGAAGAATACCCCCATATCCGACCACGAGGCCCTTGACACTTCCATGAAAGTTAAGTTTGACTCAATTCTCCAAGGGAGGGTTCCACACGTCATGCTTAGGAAATCGTTTGGGCTTAAAACTCATCAAGTTACTAAAGTGGGCAAAGAAGAATTCCATAGGGATGGCTCGGATTGGCAATGAGCTATAGGCCCACGACAGAATTGACTGCTGAATTGTTAAGAGAAAGGAAGGGAGATCCCGACTGTGGCTTTCAAACGTTATGAGGTTACGCTCTCTCCATAGGTTCCAGAGCATGGCCGAGATAGAAATCCTCTATAAGTTAGTGCCAAAAGAGGGAAAGGGAGAGGCCCACACCCGTTGGAGCAGGGCATGAATATTGCAATGTATGGGAAACTCTAGTTTGAAATAACTTGTAGCCAATCCCAAAGGGCACCAACAAAGGGGCACTGGATGAAAAGATGGTCAATGGACTCCTTGCTGTTTTTACACAACAAGCAGATATTAAGTGAGGATGATATCCCTGTTCTGCAGTCTATCCATAGTGAGAAGTCTTCTCTGGCTCAAAAGCCAAAGAAAAATCTTGACTCTGTAAAACATTGCAATTCTATAACGTAGATATGAGAGGCATTTCCTCAATATATCAGTCTTCGGCTCTTTGCAAAGAACTTGGTAGAGGGATCAAATTGAGAATAAGCCATTAGGCTCCAGGCTCCAAATAGTTCTGTCCGGCTTCCTCGGATGGAAGCAAAAGGCACAGAGCGAGCTCATAAGAGATTGGAATTGTTCTGCCACAACTGCATCAACCCTTCCAATATTTAGGTTCAGTTTCCATCCCAATTGGTCACCTGAGAAGGAAATCATATTGGCAAATACCGAAAATGCCTTAACGACATAAAAAAGATGAACACTGTTTTGTCTGTTTATGAATAAGAGTAGTTTCGATATTTGTCAAAAGGTTGAGGATTATTTGCCCCTACCCTTTGCTTGATAGAATTCATTTGTCTTGTGATCGCTGTTTTGCGACGTGAATAGATTGAGAAATGACTAACAAACCCCCATTTTTTTAATAACATTTAATAATACCTTTTTATGAAACAAACAAGTATTTTTTTTATTAAGAAATAAATAACAATTATGCCCCACTAAAAATAGAAGTACAAAACCAATTTGGGAAACATGGATTTGATAGCTTTAATCTATTTGAAATTCCATGAAAATAATAATTTCTGAATTCAAATTCGAACAAAAATCAGTCTATGAGTTGAGCCAACTTATGCAACTGACTGAGAAGTTTAGGGCAAACAAAAAAGACTTTTACTTGATTTTTATTGATCTAGAGAAAACTTATGATAAAGTACATTGAGATTTGAGTTGGTGGGTATTAGAAAGAAAATAGTCTCTAATTACTATATTAATTTGGTGAGAGATATGTACGATGGAACACTAACTAACGTACGAACAACTAATAGAGAGACGAGTGAGTTCTCAGTAACCATCATGGGTCATCATTGAGCCTATACCTTTTTATCTTAGTTATGGACGACTTAATTAGGCACCTACAAGATGAGGTACCATGGTACATGTTGTTCATAGATGACATACATTTGATCGATAAAACTAAAAAATGACTTCAACACAAAGTTAGAACTTTGAAAGAATGCTTTAGAATATAAAGATTTAAAATTAGCCAGACTAAGACAATATGAAATACAAGTTTAGTAATAATAGGAATATAGATGAGGAAATGATTAAGATTAACTGCCAAGAAATACAAAAAAACGTATTTTCAATATCTTCGATCGATAATCCAAAAAAATTGAGAGATTAGGTAAGATGTCACACATAGAACTAGAGCTGGGTGGACAAAGTGGAGATATCTAACTAGAATTTTATATGATCGTTGCATATCAATGAAGTTGAAGGGCAAGTTCTCTAGGACAGCACTAAGACAAGCTTTACTCTATGGGGGCAGAATGTTTGGTGATCAAAAAACAATATACCAATAGAATGAGCATACCGAAGATGCGGATGTTGAGAGTAGACTTAGTTGAAATGGCAAGCCAATAAGGATAGAATTCGAAATGAATACATTTAGGAATATTTAGGTGTAACACCAATATGCAATAAGATGAGAGAGAGTAGGCCTAGGTGGGCTGGTCATGTGTGGCACAAACCCAGTACAACACTTATTAGGAGGTGAAAGGCTAAAAATAGGCAATGGTAAGCCCAAAAGAACATGATTGGAAGTAGTGAGAAAAGATATGATGACTTATAACCTTATTGAGGGTATGACTCTTAATAAAACAAAATAACAAACCAAGAATTATGTAGCCGATCCAATTAGTTGGGTAAAAACTTTGGTGATGATGATGATAGTGATGGTTCAAAAACTTTATTTCAAAAAGTATGTTTTTAGTTTTAAATTTTTTTCTTTTTAACATAGTTATTATTTATATAATTTCATGTAAGAGACTATAGATATCTCAAATAATTAAGCCCAAATTCCATCTAAAGAATAAATAAAAAAAGAGGAGCCGCATGTCTACGTATGAGGCCTAGGACTCATAGAAACCTCGTCCCAAATGAAAATTCATGTAGCGAAATTAGATGGTATATTAGTAAGACATGCGGTTGAATAAACAATTAAATAAAACATTTTTTGAGATAACAAAAATGAACAAAATGCCAAGTACCACACTTCCTCTCTCTCTCTTTTTCTCTAATAGGAAGGTCTGACTTTTCAATTGAAATTGCAACATGCACAAATAACACGATGACATTATGAAAGAGTACTGACCGACAATGAGAGTTGGTGAGTACCACTTTGCAGCCTCCTTAGTAGCTTCCATGTAGCAGTGGCCAATTAAAATGTTTATACCTAAGAATGAAATTTTTTATTCCCTATATAATTGGAATGAATCTCCAAGGGGCTCTAGTATCTCTTTTGCACTGAAAAATAGTGTTAGCAGAGTCTCCTTCAACAATTTTATTCTCATTAAGAGGAGATAAGTCATAACCCATGGCCCATGCTGCAACATTTGGACCCCAGCCACATTGAATGTGACCATTACAAAAGCCCTCAAGAAAGAAGAATGTGGCCTCTATGATCCCTGGGAAAACCACCAATACCTCTCCTCCCCAGATTTCTAGAAGAATTTCCCGTCTCTAATTTTCCAGAAGAACTTCCATCAAAGTTAGGTTAATTTAAATTTTTTGGGGATGCCACGCGACAAGTCTTCTTTGCCTAGGAAGTACTAGACTAATAATGACAAAAAAAGAAGAAGAAAATATCAAAAAAAGAGAGGGCAGGTTGAAACCCCTTGCAATATCATTAAAGAGGTCAAAAGACAACAAAATACACTTTAGGGAATGTTTTTAGGTTTCTATATCAATCAAGTGTATCATAAAAAAAAGGTTCAAATATTCCCAAATTGTCTTTGTTTGGTATTTAAAATGCACAACAATCAAGGGTTTTACATCATTCGGCATGGGCAAGGCACTGGTCTTAAATAACAATAATAGCCTTAATATTAGATAGGTGGAACACATTTTTGGAGTTTCTAAACCCAAACAATAGCAGTAATTGTGTAGCTCAAGCAAAATTAATTTTTTTACCCCTAGTTGCTTCATTTTAGAAACATGGAACAATGCTATCTGTCATTAAAAATACATGTCCCCAGTTCCTAATGCTGAGCGTTGAGGGGCAAAGTCTTTTCACTTGATCTAGTCGTCTAAGAAGATGACCATTTTAACCCCAGTTGTTCAGCATTAGGAACCTAGAATTATATTTTCTCCTGTGGAAACTTTTTGTTCTTTTCTAAAGTGGTCTAATGAAGGGCAGTTTTCATAATAACACCAATACCTTGTCAAATGATAAAAATACTCTTAAATATTTCACATTTCAAATAGGGCAATTTAGAAAAAATTCCATATATATATTTTTAATTATGCAATAGATTGGTATAGAAACTTAAAAACAGTCTCAAATGGTATTTGTTCTCTTTAGACACCCTCTCAGTGATATTGTAAGGAGTTTCAACTCTTTTTTTGATATTTTCAAAAAATACTATACTTATAACTCATTAAAAGAAAATCTTTTGATCGCGTATGCAACTCTATCAAAATAAGTAAAAACTCACTAAAAATTGCAGTTCTAGAGTCGTAAAACCTTCAAATCTATCATCTCGGCCTTGACCATTACAATTGTGAAAAGAAATAATGCACATATAATACATTATTCAAATTGTTCATTTCACCCTAAAAATTAAGTGTGCAAATCTATCCTATTTTTTTAGCCACAAATTCCATAAAAAAAAGTATACAATGATACCATTTATCTTTGGTATAAGGTGGTCATAATTAATCTTGACCACCAGATGTGAAATTAGGTAGCTGCATTTATTCTATTGACCAAGCCCAAAATTCATAAAAAAAAATTTCAAACTTTGTAACACATCCAAGCTATCAAATTTCACATCGGATGCTTATAAATAATTGTGACCTCCTTGTATTGAAAGTAAATGATGTCATTGTATACAATCCCATTTCATACTCAATATTAGAAATTAATTTTAAAACTACTATAAAAAAAAAAAAAAAAAATTCTGTTTAAAGTACTTTCGAGACAAGGATTCGAAGTGAATTTTTTTTTTTTTTTCCCTCTCATGAATGAACTGTTGTAAACGTTCGGAACTTTACAAGTACCACGTGAGTTCTTAAGAGGATTAGTCGGCGTGCTGTTGACTTGACTTCGCGTTAACCTCTCACGCGGTTTCTAGTTTTCAAATTTTATCTTTATACTTATCAAAAAGATTTGGTGAGCCTTTGATTCATTCACGCGCTCAAATTTCAAAGAATCTAGAATCTTAAGTACATTTATAAATTAAAACCAATGCAAATCATATTTACGGCCCTATTCTCTATGTACTATAAATCTTTATGCCTCAAGATTGAATAAACATCCAATTTGGTCTTCCAAATGTCATCCTAGAGCCAAATGGTTCTCTTGGCTGACTCTTTATGATCGTTTTTGCTCGCTCTTTATGATCGCTTATCCACTGCATCTCTTTTGCAACAACGTGGTGTTAATATGAATTATGTACGCCATTTTTGTAGGAATAGTGATGATAGCCTTTATCATTTATTATTTCACTGTGTGTTCTCGTAAGATGTTTGGAGTTCGGTCGCATGACGGTGTGGCAAACGTTTCACCCCTGATATTTCTACTCTTGATATGTTGAGAAGATGGTTAAGTTTCATATTTAAATCAAATTGTCTCCTAAATATTTGAACTTCTATCTTCTTCACCACAATTTGGTTCATATGGACGAGAATGCAATAGGAGAATATTTGAGTCAATGTCAATAAGAAGGGAACAAATTATTCAGCCTATTTTTTCTCATTTCAAGGAGTTGGCAACACAAAGAAGGGGTTTTCAATTTGTCATAAAGAGTTATCATTGAAAATTTCCATATTAGATGGCGACAACAAGAACCTAGATCCATTATTCCGGTGGCCTGATCATTTTCGAACCCCACAATTTCAAGTTGAATATTGATGGAGCTTCATTGGAAAATCCAGGATTATCGGGTGGTGGTGGTGTTATCAGAGACAATAAATGGTGTGTTTGTTATTGTCTTTGCTAAACCATTTGGTAAGACCTCAAACAATAATGCAGAGTTTTTTACTCTTGAAAAAGGTCTCCATCTAGCTATCTAGATGAATTGCTTTCCTCTCCAAGTTGAAATTGATTCTTCCTTTTTGGTAAATGTCATTCAAAGTTGAAATTGGTTCTTCCGTATTGGTAAATATCATCCATGATTGTTGTCATGCCCCATGGAGCTTACATACAGTTGCAGTTAATTGTCTGATGAGACTTTCTACTCGCATATGGTCAATTTCACTTTCCACGCGCATATCGTAAATTTTCCATATTTATTATGAGGCCAACATAGTGGCCAATGCTTTTGCAAAGAAAGTGTCTTTTAGTTATGGGATTCTATTTAGCGCTCTTGATTGCCGAATTTTATTTTTCTACTTTTACTTCATGATTTGGCACAACTGCCCTATTATAGGGTTGTAAAATAATGAGTTGTCTCTTTCTTATTATTTATTAATAAAGAAAAATGGGTAAGGGGCCTTCTCCCTCGTTGACTTACCCTAAAAAGGAAAATTGATTCAAATTAGAGCCGAAGCTCTAAACAATCAAATTAGAGTCCACCTCAAAATTTCACTTGAAGAGGTTCTTTTGATTTCCAACTATCTTCAAATTGATCATCTCGACATCAAGATGAATGGATATGACAAAAAATGGATTTCATGTTTTGGAAATAGTGCATCTTGTAACGTAATTTTGGATGGCCAATTTTCAAGATTTTAAAGTTTTTATAGTTCTATTCGATCTACACTATTTTTGAAGCTTTAAATTTTATAATTAAAGATGAAAATATATTTTAAGGCTATCACAAAAATTTCTAGTATTGAAACCATATTTTTCGATAGGTAAGCTTTACTTTGGCCATTCAAAGTTAATTTTATTTTTCATGTTTATAATCTCATTGACCCATTCAAAATAGACTCTAGGATGGTGGACTCACTATGCTAGGTACACTATGGCGACAAAGAAAAAAAAAAAAAAAAGAAAGAAGAAGAAGAAGAAGAAGGTTGAAGTTTCTATAAGGCATGGCGTTATGAAAACAAACAAAAGCCCCACTTCAAATCCTCATCCTAAAAGCACTTTTGGCAACGGAAATTTCCATGATGGTGCAAAAATGAATTTCCAATACTGAAAATAAAATTTGAAACTCAAAAAATTGTATAGATCTTGTGGATCTATGAATACTTATTTTTAGGGTAAAATAGACAATTTAGATAATTTTTTATAATATATACTTTTTTTACATCTTGAAATGCTACTTTTTTTTTTACAACCATAATGTTCAAGCCTAGATGACCCACTTAAAGAATTTTCAATGCTTGAATTATCATTTTTTATGAATTATAAGGTGAGGCTTTATTTATTTTGATTAGGCTGATGCGCTATCTAACAACTTTCAAAAAAAAAAAAAAAAAAAAACAAAGGATTATTGTGGTCGCCATTCTCGGGTACAATGGGCCTTTGTCTTTCCCAAAAGACAAGGGGCATGAGACAATGGGGTATTTTAGTTATAAAATAAAGAGAAGAGGACACCCCAAATCCATTTTCCACCTAACCATTATAATCACGTGCTGAATTCTACAAAAGAGTGATGTGGTTTCATGCTCCCTCGGGAGCATGGTGTTTATTTGCTCTATATGCTGAAATACATGCTAAGAGCATTTTGAGGAGCGTAAATTTTGGGTACGTAACTTCTTGAACCTAAAGACCAATCTAAAAAATATAATTCAAATTAAAGTTGCACTCTCTACGTGCGTGAAAAAATAACATTCTAAGATTTGAACAATGATATGGTAAAAAAAAACATGTAATATTGTCAAAAGAAAAAGGACTGTCAAATTTTTTGATATTCTAAATGTCGATGAGGTCAAAATTCAAATTTTCCTAAACACTTCAGGCAAAAAAGCCTCCCAAGTTTCTCTTTGCATGAGGGAGTGCTTGTACAAGGTTCATAACAACATAGGCAAACATATTATAAGATCCCTAGGGAACATATCCTTCATTCAAAGGACAACCCTATTTAAGAGTATTTTTGGGGCCTCAAAAGTTTGGAGAGGTAATCTCCTCATCACAACCACCAACCCCCCCAAAAGAAGAACAAAAAAGAAAGAAGAAAAATAAAACAGTTAATAAGTGTTTGAAAAAATAATGTCCTAATAATGAATAGAGACTTTCAAATAGTCAGATCTAAGTATTCAGGAACTCAAAATCTAATAACTTTAGTTATGCTAATTTTTTATTTAAGTTGTTTAACAATAGGATTCAAATAAAAAATATATATGAAAGCGTATGTATATTATGCTTCCTTTGGAGCATAGTTTACTTCTAATACCTCGGTCATATGACCTATTTGGGAGGATTTTTTTAAGCTAAAATTCTAGCAACCACTTTTGAATCACTAGATGACTATTCTCAAAAACAAAAGAAAACAAAAACTGAAATTTTATTTTTTTAACGTTTAGATCTCACTTTCTAAAAATTGGACGGTTTCTATTCAATCTCGAGCCATCCTTTTTTTTCAAGTGCGCAGAGGGTACAATTAGAATTATTTTTTTATTGGGATTAATTTATACGTTAAATAGGTTACTGCCCCAAACTTTGGGGTCCTAAAACGAATTCTAGGTGCGATTTTACATGAGAGAGTAAATTAGAGACAATACACTCCTGCGAGAGTAAAATATCTATTCGGTACATGAAATTCAGTATTGAAGGTCAAATTTTTCCTTATGTTTGAAGGGAATGTGCGTTGATCGTAAATTATCACTTTCAAATATTCCACTAGGATGTGATGCCACCTTAATGGCATTGCTGTAGTATAGAAACTAGTCGTTGACACTTCAACTCTACAAAAAATAAACCCTAGAAAAACATGGGGGAGAATGCCACTTTCTAGTGAAAGATCTCGCTGCTTATTTTTTTACTATTAGTGAGCAGTCCAAATGCCAAACAAGCGCTAACCAAATGGGAAAGACCTAAAGTTGTTATTTCATAACAACCCAAATGAATAAATAAGGGGAGAAGTTTGTATAAGATACCCACCTTGTATAATACAAGTAAGACCACTTCTAAATTTTGTCAGAAGATGTAGTTCCGGTGTCAGAAACCTTACGATGGATTGAAAATCCATGTTCAATCCTAATTATGAAATCTAAATCTCCAAAAATAATGCAAAACACTTGAAAATATTGAACATAGACCGTCCATATAACTTGTTATAAGATGTACTATTTTTAAAACTTGAAATTCATTATATCCATACATCTCGAGGTTGAGATGATCAATAGGAATATATCAGAACACTCTTTTCTACTAGAATTTTGAGGTGCACCTTACTTCTATAGTATAAGATTACAACCTTATATAAACTTTTTTCATGAAAAATAGGGTTTAGACAAATCTATACCATAATACAATTGAGAGAGAGAGAGATTTGGGGTAATTCAGGTTTATGTTTTGAGAATCTATTAAATTTATCAAGAGATTATGCTGCCCCATGTTACTCTCTTTCCAATTAATTAAAGTGGGAGCGTTTCAACGTTTCATTCAAGTGGGAAGCGTTGTACGGTTGAGCATAAAAAACTTCTATAATTTGGTCCCTCCCTCCCACTTGCCATTGTCGGCCTAAAATGGGGCTCTTAATGTTTTTTAATGGTTCATGAGCTACACTTTTATATTCGAACTGTGTACAGATTAGTAAGATGCCCGAGAAATATTAGTAAGCAGCCTGTGCTTTGTATGAAACCTTGGATAATCTCCATCAATAGAATAATTCATGAAATGAAATTTAATCAATCACATATTTATAAGATCCAGTGTTAGTGCATCCGAGCCCAATCGACAGCAGGTGCGGGCTTGTACATTTGCAATGCCCATTAAATTAGATGGTGTAGATTGCACCAAGTTTTTATGGAAGGGAACCAACAACGAGTACCCTAGGTTGCCACTTTTCACCCAGCTATTTCTTCTTGAGTGCAGTTGGAACCAAGATAGTTGCAAAAACCAGTGGTTGAATAGCAAGCGTTTGAACACCTAGTCCAGTCTGCATCAAAGAAAGCATATAACTCAAGGGAACTAGCAGATAAAATTCTTATACCATAGGATTATGTATGCCTAAGATAACGAAGAATCCACTTCACTGCCTGAAAATATACAATTATCGCAGCATGCATAAATTGACACATTGTTTTAACCCTATGGGAAAGGACAGGTTGTGTTATGATAATGTATTGGAGTGTACCAGCAATGCTCCAATAAAGGGGTGGATCAATAAATGGTTCAGAATTCTCATGAATCTTATTCTTCATTGTCATTGGTGTTGAAATAGGTTTATCATCGAGTATTTGTGCACGATTAAGAAGATCCTATTCATATTTGCTTTGTGACAGAACAATTCCACCTGAAAATAAGATACATCTATGACAAGAAAGTAGTAAATATGCCCAAGATCTTTCATTGCAAATTCTCTCCAAGTTGGAAAATAAACCATTCTAAAATATCTGAATTATTACCAGTAACAATAATATCGTCAACATAAAAGAGAAGGATAATAGCGCCTTGCGTAGTGCAAGAAACAAATAGAGAGGAATCAACTATGCTGCAATAAAATCCCAATGATAATAAATGGGTACTAAATCGATCAAATCCGGCCCGAGGTGCTTGCTTGAGATCATATAAGGCTCTTTTTAATTTGCAGACATGATTTGGATTGTTTGAGCTCACAAATCTAGGAGGTTGTTTCATAAATGCATATTCCTTAAGAAAACCATGCAAGAAAGCATTTTCATATAAAACTGTTTGATAGGCCAGTAGTGCACAATAGTTATGGTAAGCGCAATCTGAATACTAGCAGGATTAATAACAGGACTGAATGTTTAAGAGAAATCAATTCCAGTAACCTGATTGTATCCTTTAGCAACTAAGCCTTTCTAGACTACCATGAAACTTTAATTTAGTATTATGGACCCAACGACAACCAACAATATTCATACCTAAAAGACGTGGAACTAGCTCCCAAGTTGAATTGACATGTAGGGCTTCAATTTCCTCTTCCATCATACGGTGTCAACCCAGATGACCCAAGGCAGACTTAATGGTTTTAGGTTCAGAAGGGATATAAAAAATAGGAGCACTTGTGATTGCTGCCATGGATGGGGAGAATCTGAGGTCTTCGAGTACCATATTGAGATCTTGTGACCATGTGATGGCTAGGATGCTCATAAGGTGGTAATAAATTATATTGGTTGGTTTTTTGAGTGGCAACATTTTCATCATTATGATTGTGTATTGGATCATCCTGAATATCTTGGATTGGTGTTGTAGTGGCGATGTCTTCCTCTATAAGAAAAGCTGAAGAGCTATCATTAGTGATGGGCAAAACAGGACATGAAGGACCATATACATCAAGGGTGTCTTGTATAGGTGGTTCATGTGGAGGTGATGTATCAGAAGAGAAGGAATCTGTACGTTAGACTCATAACACTCTGGCCATTCTGCAAAGGTGGACAGCTCCCCCTGAACCTGAGCACTATGTCTTTTAACATGATCTTTGGTGCTTATTTGATGGGTAACATGACTACATTGATTATTAAAGGGCTATAACAATAGACATGTTGTTGATCCAAAAGAAATGATATTCCCAAAAGAAATGATATTCATCATGATATTTGTGTCTTTTGACATGATCTTTAGTGCTTATTTGATCGGTAACATGACTACATTAATTGTTAAAAATTTTTAAAGGCTCAAAGACAAAGAGGTTTAGAGACAAAATTAAAGATCTAATCAAATACATGAACGAAAACAAACTTGAAAAGGAGATATGTAATCAGATAGAAGAGTATGTGCGATAACAGTATGTGAGCAGCTATACTAAAGCTTTTGTCCTTTAGGAGATTCCAATCTCTATTCGTGCAAAGCTTTGTCTAACATTTCAAACTCACATCCTTAGGTTTATGTAACATTTCAAATTCACATCCCTTATTCGTTATGGCCTACCCCTCCCCAGCACGTCTCCCAACTTCGTCCCTCTTAACCCTACTCTACCCCTCCCCAACCCGTCTCCCAACCTCGTCCCTCTTAACCCCATTATGGCTAGCCCCAATCCTGCTCCGCTATGGAAATATATATTTTTTCAATCCAATAGAAATGATATTTGTCATGATATTTGTATTTTTTGACATAATCATTGGTGCTTATTTAATCAGTAACATGACTACATTGATTGTTAAAGGATCAAAGACAGAGAGGTTTATAGACAAAATGAAAGGTCCAATCAAATACATTAATATAAACAAACTTGAAAAGGAGATCTATGATCAAATCAAAAGGCTGGTGCAATTTAGTCCTCATAGGACTAGCCTAGACTTGGTCTGACCTTGACCCTGCTCGGCCCTAGCCCTATCAGGGAGCTGAGCAAACTAAAATCGAATGAAAACAATAGAAAAAAAAAACAAAGAAAAAGAGGAGCTGAGCAAAATAAAATAGAAAAACAATAAGAAAAAAAACAAACAAAAAAGGGTTGAACCGCCCCCAACCCGGCCCTCTGGTCATAGTTGCCCGGCCGGCCTTGCCCTCGGGTCCTAGTTTCCTGGCTCGGCCCTACCCTCGAGTCCTGGTTTCGCAGCCTGGCCCTAGCACTCTATACTGCCTACATTTTCTACTATTTAGCAGCTACAGTTACTAAATCATAGGATGGTTATACTTGGATATGAAGTTTAACAGTGGGGACTACAACTATTCACATTTCAGAGATATCAATCTAATAAAGCGGTATTTGACATCAATGTATTACGCAATAGTTATCATGACCACTATAGTCATTTCTCATTTTTTCAAAATTATTTTCCTTGAAATGTTTGAACGAGTGTAAGAAAAATCGAACCGGAATGGGGGTAAAAAAAAGTTAAAAAAAATTTTAAAATACAAAACAATATGTAATAAAATATAAGAAATAATATTTAAAGTATGATTGAACAAAGTACATCCAAATGAAGGTGAAAATTAATGAAAAATAGATTTTAAAGAATTAATTTGTGCCCAGGGGTATTTTTGAATTTTTTTAAAAAAGATGGAAAAATGCAAAAATAAATATTGATGGCCAAATATTTTCCACCAAAATGATAAAAATGCATTAAAAATACAATATAAACAAAATCTCTTATTTTTTGGGATTTTATATTATGTTTTTAAAATACCCGGTCTGTTCACCCAAACCAGCCGAAACCAGAACCGGCTAGGGGCTGGTTCCGATCTAACCCCTGATTGTTTAGGTACTCAACTTTATATAAACTTTTTCCATCTTTTAAATTTTGTATGCTTAGCTATGTATGCTTAAACCTCCCTATATTGGACTTGTTGTTTATCTTTTGTTAATCATATCTGTATTTTTTGTCAACATATATGTGTGCGATTGTTATAAATTGTTTTCCAATATACTTTTTACAAGAGCAAATGATTTATAATAAATCATTTAATGCATGTAAATGTGAAGTTTCTATAATATGACTTCAAGGATTACACCTAGAGTCACTCATGTATGAAACTTATATACTACATTCAAATTGTTCCAGCTTTTTTTGAAAGGTAGAAGTTGATGTAACTCAAAACACTTTGTCACAATCAGATTTTGATGACTTTGCTTGTCCTTTTTTCTCAACACTGTATTATGAAGTTTTATTTCTCATGGAGTCATTCATTTTTAATATAGTTTGCAATACATAGCTTGTTTTTTTGTTCTTGTTAACAAATCACATTGTTGCATGATGATCACAACAAGAAGATCACGTTGCTATCATGAAAAGATATGCGAATTAACCAATCACATCCATTTAAGAGAAGTATATATAGGCAATTGGTTGCTACAGCATGAAGCGACAATGGGAGTTTATGATGGCCGCGAATGGAGTTGACAAGTAGGGTGGATTCACTTTGATTAGAAGAGGGAAGCATTGCAGCATAATCGCAAATCAATGCACGTCTCAAGTGCATGGAACTTAGCAAATTTGTTTGATGCAATCCCTAGTGGAGTATCAAAAGAAGAAGTAAAATGACCATTATCATCTCTTATGAAACCACCACTTCTCCCCAAACCAGGATTTCATAAGAGACCCCATAAACATTCAGCTTTAAATGTCGAGGTGGTGGCATGGACCAAGAGATCAGAGTAGTGACCCAGATCCTCTACAATAGTCATTATATGGAGAGATTCGCCCTTTCTGAGGGATGAAAAGCCCAAGACTTAGTATCTACCAAGTCTCTCACGTGGCAACAATCCGACCAAGCAGATTTTCACACTTAGCAGCTCTACCTGTAAAAGGCTGATTATTATGCTCATCTCATAAAAACCAAATTGTTGTGAAGAAAAAGAGTTCAACACATGCCAAAGCCCCTCAAATCTAAAACAGTACGCAAATTCATTTCCTAAGCATGATTGTTCTGGCGGAAACTTTTGTCACACCTGTACGCAATGGATTTCCAAATGACCTGTGAGAAGGCACACTATAGCAAGATATGGTTAGAATTATCATAGCTATTAGAGCAAAAGGGGCAAATGGATGCCAAGATGGTCCCCATGGTTTGCAAAAGTGTGATAATTGGGAGATATTGATGAAGGGACTACCAAGAAAACCATTTCGCCTAAGGATGAGGGGGTGACGACCAATCTTGACAATGGGTTGGGGGCTATTTTTATATCTAATAAAGTCCCTAGCATATTTAGCTAAAGAACGGTCATCAAGAGTATGCACCCAAACAAAAAAACCGTTGCTAGGTTGTAAAAGGACCTTGGAAGATTTGACCTCCTCCCAAGCTCGAGAAAGAGAAGTAGAAGTCGAAGAGGTAATATCCCAACATTGAGGAGAATAATGCAAATAGTATGAAACCTTGGTTTGGCAAGGGTATCTATGTTCTTATGAATATTATCACCATAAGACTCCCATGTTGACTATTCAGATAACCATGTCTCAGCTCAGGAATCTACTAAAGACCCATCACGGATAAGTCCCCTCTTAATATCCTTCAAAGCAAAAGAATAGTTGTTCTTTTTAACACTTTAGATGGAAGAATTTCTAAAATAACGATGCTTGAAAAAAGGGAAAATTAAGGAGGATAGGCTGGCAAAGATCCTCCATGCTAGTTTCATCATACCTATAATTTTAAAGTTAGATATCTCACGAATGCCTAGATCCCTTTCTTCCAGTTTTAGATAGACCATTTTCCATCTTACCAAATGAAGCCCCTTCTTTTATGCAGTACAAGCCCAAAGGAAATTATGTTGTAACCTCTTGATCATATGGAAAGTATGGCATGACAAGAGAAAAGAAAAGATAATATGCAAAAAATCGCAAAGGAACTAAGAACATATTTAAGAAGCTGTAGGCAGCTCGCAAAAGACAAGGAGAGGGAATGCCAGGATCCAATTTTTCCAATTATCTTTTTGTTTTTTGTTAATTCAATGGGGAAGACATACCCCTACCTATTTTTTCATTTAGGAGTTAATGTTTTAAAATGTTATTGGGGTTGTGTTAGTGAGAATAGAAACCACAACATAGTGACTAGAGTATGGAGGTACTATCGCCACAACCCCTGCCCCCAATAAGGCATTGACAATGGCTATAATTCAAAGATTTGTGGAACAAAGGTAGTTAGATATCTTATATGAAGGGTTCCCTCACCAAAAGTAAATATATTCAAAACTCTATACTTTCGATGGAAACTAGTACTTTTGGCTTTAGTCAGGGTTTTCCCCATATTCATTCAAAGGTAAATAAAATAGATTTCACAATTATGGCAGCCTTACAAAAATTTACAATATCGACAAAGCGAGAAATTCTATTATTATAACAAAAAAGAAAAGCCTTAGGAAGCATACCCTAGATCATTGTGAGATCTAGTTGCTTACTCATAAAGCCTATGACCAATAGAAAAAGATAAAGGGAAAGCCACGTCACCTTATCACAAACCCCTTTTGCCTTTAAAGTAACCTTGAGAGAGCCATTATGTAACACTGAGAAAGAGGCCTTAGTTATGCAATTATGAAATCCAAAAAATAAAAAGATGTAGAAAACCATAAGCATGAAGTCTTGCAAATACAATGGCCTATGATACCCTATCATAGGTACAACTAAGGTCCAATTGTAGACACATTTTGGGCCTAGCATTAATTCTGTGACATAGCGAAATAAGCTCGTTTTCCATTTAAATATTAAAAGTAATTAGCCCACCTTTTGAGGAATGTAACTTGGCACAGATCGATATGGTCGT